>NC_143050.1:17460000-17630000 GCF_057628025.1 Oncorhynchus mykiss
TCTTAGTTAACCCCTCCCTCTCTTGGCTCAGTCAGCTGGCAATGGACTCCCTGCAGCCCCCAGCCCTCGCCCCCTAAGGGGTCCCTGGTCCCCGGTGATGAGCGGAGCAGGCTGGAAGCCCCCTCCTCTGTGGGGTGAAGAGCTGGCTTGTGGAAGGCTGGACTGGGCTGGGTTGGGGGTTGAGGCAGTGTCCAGGCTGCTGTTAGACAGCAGACAGCTGGGTGGGCTTGGAGGCCGGCAGCTCCAGTAGAGCCTGCACGGTCATACCCACCTTCACCAGCCCACGCTCCTCTAGGATATGGTGGGGTAAACACAGCTTGTCCTGCCAGGGCAGAAACACAACACACAGTCATCACCGGTCCTTTCAAAACGCTTTCAGGTCAGTACAAGTGAATTGACGTTTGGATGCCAGTCTGTTTCTTTGTTAAAATAGATCGTCAGCAAGACAACAATAAGGCAGTTGTATGAACCAAAAACAGTGGAACCCAAGCTCAACCTATCCTCTTGAGGTTTCCACATTAGGTTCAGGACTCAGACAGAAGTTTATCTACAAATGGTTATCTGTAGATGTTCTCCTGATGAGGGACTGCGCCATAACTGGGAAAAGAGGAGTATCAGATTTCTTGCTGGTAATTGAGAGGACTGATAGACCGTGGTGATTTAGTGATGTGTGTTTACCTGTGACACGCCCAACTTCTTACAGGCATCCAGGAAGTTCTCCACATTCCTGCGGCACTTGGCCATGCTAAGCTTTGGCTGTGGAACAGAATTCGTCAACAGTTACATGGAAAAATGTTACTGTTTTTTTATCCTTTATATGTTCAAAATATTCTTGCCTTTTTTTTCTTCTTGGCAGGTGGTTTGCTTCGGCCTTAGGGATTTAAAACAACAAGTTTTCAACAGGTACTTACCACTGCTGGGGAGGGTACATGGATGCTGGCCACTGACCGAGGACGAATGTGATTGGCCAGATGGCACAGGACAACGCCATCCATCAGAGCAGCTCCGACATCGTCCGGCAGCAAGACCTTTAGTCTGGTCTCCAGGTTCTGAGAGGAGTCACAGAAATAACACATTCAACATGGATCCTGTAGAATACATCTCTGTGGAATATTGTACAACAACTATTGCAACCACTAAGGTAAGACATGTATGAACAGTCCACAATAGGAGGTGTTTGGAAATAATATATATTAACAATATAGCAGACACTTCTTTCCAAAGTGACTTACAGACTTAGGCATGACATGCCAACAACAAATTCTGAACCTACACATCCATGTATAACTGACCAAATTATGAAAGATAGGCATTGTCATTTTGTATTCCGTAAAGTGAATGTGGAAGTGGTGAAAAAAGTGTTGTTGTCTACCAACAATTACAAGCCACCTTGGACTGACAACTTGGATGGAAAATGACTGAGGATTTTCGTAAAGGAAAGTATGTGCCCTCAGGCCTGGAGGGAAGCAAATGTAATTCCGCTACCCAAGAATAGCAAAGCACCCTTCACAGGCTCAAACAGCCGACCAATCAGCCAGTTACCAACCCGTAGTAAACTTTTGAGAAGAATTGTGTTTGAACAGATAGAATGTTATTTCAGAGTAAACAAATTGACAACAGATTTTCAGCATGCTTTAAGGGAAGGGCATTCAACATGTACGGCACTGACACAAATGTCGACTGAGAGAAATTGATAAAAAGATTGTGGAATGTGTTTTGTTTTGTGCAGCTTTTGACATTATCAATCATAATCTGCTGCTGGAAAAACATATATGTTATGGCTTTACATCCCCTGCTATTTTGTGGATTGAGAGTTACCTTGTGGCAAAATCCTGCACGGAGCCTTCAAATCAAATTCATTTTTATTTGTCACATGCGCCAAATACAACAGGTATTACTTACTTACAAGGCCTTAACCAACAACGCCGTTTTAAGAAAAATAAGTGTTCAGTAAAAAATAGATAAGAAAAAATTGAATATAAAAGTAACAAATAATTAAATGGCAGAAGTAAAATAACAATAGCGAGGCTTTATACAGGGTATTACGGTACAGAGTCAATGTGGAGGCTATATACAGGGTATTACGGTACAGAGTCAATGTGGAGGCTATATACAGGGTATTACGGTACAGAGTCAATGTGGAGGCTATATACAGGGTATTACGGTACAGAGTCAATGTGGAGGCTATATACAGGGTATTACGGTACAGAGTCAATGTGGAGGCTATATACAGGGTATTACGGTACAGAGTCAATGTGGAGGCTATATACAGGGTATTACGGTACAGAGTCAATGTGGAGGCTATATACAGGGTATTACGGCACAGAGTCAATGTGGAGGCTATATACAGGGTATTACGGTACAGAGTCAATGTGGAGGCTACATACAGGGTATTACGGTACAGAGTCAATGTGGAGGCTATATACAGGGTATTACGGTACAGAGTCAATGTGGAGACTATATACAGGAGGTACAGGTACAGAGTCAATGTGGAGGCTATATACAGGGGGTACAGGTACAGAGTCAATGTGGAGGCTATATACAGGAGGTACAGGTACAGAGTCAATGTGGAGACTATATACAGGGGGTACAGGTACAGAGTCAATGTGGAGGCTATATACAGGGGGTACAGGTACAGAGTCAATGTGGAGGCTATATACAGGGGGTACCAGTACAGAGTCAATGTGGAGACTATATACAGGGGGTACAGGTACAGAGTCAATGTGGAGGCTATATACAGGGGGTACAGGTACAGAGTCAATGTGGAGGCTATATACAGGGGGTACCAGTACAGAGTCAATGTGGAGGCTATATACAGGGTATTACGGTACAGAGTCAATGTGGAGGCTATATACAGGGGGTACCAGTACAGAGTCAATGTGGAGGCTAAATACAGGGAGTACCAGTACAGAGTCAATGTGGAGGCTTTATACAGGGGGTACCAGTACAGAGTCAATGTGGAGGCTATATACAGGGGGTACCAGTACAGAGTCAATGTGGAGGCTATATACAGGGGGTACCAGTACAGAGTCAATGTGGAGGCTATATACAGGGGGTACCAGTACAGAGTCAATGTGGAGGCTATATACAGGGTATTACGGTACCGGTAATCCGTCTGGCCCTGCGGCCTTGTGAATGTTGACCTGTTTAAAGGTCTTACTCACATCGGCTACAGAGAGCGTAATCACACAGTCATCCAGAACAGCTGATGCTCTCATGCATGTTTCATGTTTCATGTTTCTAAACAACGTTTGCCATGTTTCTGTCGATATTATGGAGCTAATTTGGAAAAAAGTTTGGCATTGTGTTGACTGCATTTTCGTTTTTTTTTCTTAGCCAAACGTGATGAACAAAACAAAGCTATTTCTCTTACACAAATAATATTTTTGAAAAAATGTACATTTGCTATCTAACTGAGAGTCTCGTCATTGAAAACATCTGAATTTCTTCAAAGGTAAATTATTTTATTTGAATGCTTTTCTTGTTTTTGTGAAAATGTTGCCTGCTGAATGCTAGGCTTAATGCTATGCTAGGCTATCAATACTCTTACACAAATGCTTGTGTAGCTATGGTTAAAGCGTATTTTGAAAATCTGAGATGACAGTGTTGTTAACAAAAGGCTAAGCTTGTGTTTCAATATATTTATTTCATTTCATTTGCGATTTTCATGAATAGGAAACGTTGCGTTATGGTAATGAGCTTGAGGCTATGATTACGCTCCCGGATACGGGATTGCTCGACGCTAGAGGTTAAGATGGGCAAAAGAACACATTCACTGGATGGAGGAACTCTGCCTAGAAGGCCAGCATCCCAGAGCCGCCTCTTCATTGTTGACGTTGAGACTGGTGTTTTGCTGGTACTATTTAACGAAGCTGCCAGTTGAGGACTTGTGAGGTTTCTGTTTCTCAAACCAGACACTCTAATGTACTTGTCCTCTTGCTCAGTTGTGCACCGGGGCCTCCCACTCCTCTTTCTATTCTGGTTAGAGACAGTTTTAGCTGATCTGTGAAGTGAGTAGTACACAGCGTTGTACGAGATCTTCAGTTTCTTGGCAATTTCTCGCATGGAATAGTCTTCATTTCTCAGAACAAGAATAGACTGATGAGTTTCAGTATAAAGTTATTTGTTTCTGGCCATTTTGAGCCTGTTGTAATTGAACCCACAAATGCTGACGCTCCAGATACTCAACTAGTCTAAAGAAGGCCAGTATTATGTGTTCCCATTTAATTAGCTAGTAAATAAATAATTAAACCAATTTGTGTCGTACTGAATCATAAGTAAGACTCTGGTTTTTGCAGATGCAAGGAGGTTACGTCTGTTCAGAATTATGATATGATACGAAGTTATGATTAATACATTGACAGTTTATAGATGTGATAGGTAAAGATCTTTTAGAGTTTCATTTGGGAGATGGTAACTCTTTAAAGAACCGCTCTCGTGGTGCCCCTTATCCTAATTAGTTAATTGTTACATGATTAAGTTAAATCGGGTCACAATTAAACATACTTAGTTAATTAGATAAATAACAGTCTTAAGATTAATGTTAAAGTGTCACGCCCTGGCCATAGAGAGGCGTTTATTCTCTATTTTGGTTAGGTCAGGGTGTGACTAGGGCATTCTATGTTCATTTTCTATGTTTTGTATTTCTTTGTTGTTTGGCCAGGTGTGGTTCTCAATCAGAGGCAGCTGTCTATCGTTGTCTCTGATTGAGAACCATACTTAGGTAGCTTTGTCCCTCTGGGTTTTTGTGGGTAGTTGTATTTCTGTTAAGTGTTTGTTTCACCTTGCAGGACTGTTTCAGGTATTCCTTTAGTTATTTTTGTATTCAGTGTTCAGTTCCTTATAATAAAGATGAACACGTATCCCGTTGCATTTCGGTCTGACAACTCCTCTTCTTCCGATGAAAGCCGTTACATAAAGTCAAATCACAACACAGACTATTGCAAATAATCTCATGTTGATGACTGGGATCTTTCTTGTCAATTGTTTCAGGTATTATTGGTTGGGTTACCCCTGTGCTGTGACGTGTGTTTTATATGTTGTGTCTTATCTTTTCTTTCCACTTGCAATCTGGCCGACAGACTACACTGTAGGCAGTCTATTCTGCTGATGTGTGTGTGTGTGTGTGTCTGGTAGCCCTACTGTCACATCTTCTCCTGCTCCTCCCCTCTGGCGTACGACATCGCCAGAATACTAGCCACTGGTCCTGGGATTCATCATTACGCACACCTGGCACCTATCATTACACTCACCTGTTAATTATTATGATTCACACTTGGACTTCATTATCTTCATCATTTCCTCCCATTTATATGTCACTCCCTTATGTTTTGTCACGACTTCCGCCGAAGTCGGTCCCTTTCCTTGTTCGGGCAGCATTCGGCGGTCAACGTCACCGGCTTTCTTGCTACCGCCGATCCACTTTTAATTTTCCATTTGTTCTGTCTTTGTCTTATCACACCTGGCTTCACTTATCCAATTACTTGTTTATTATTTAACCCCCTGTTCTACATGTTGTATTTGTGAGGGATTGTTTGTTGTACTGTGGTCCGTATTGTATGGCCGTGTATATTACGTGTTATGTTTGAAATTTTGAGTAAAGTATTTTATTACTCATATCTGATGTCCTGCGCATGACTCATCTCACCAGCCACACACAGACGCCTTTACAGAATCACTCACCAGAAGAATGGAGTCAGCAGGAGCAGACGCCCTCCCAGTTGCAGTGGAGGAGCGCATTCAGCAGCACGTGACCATGTTGCAACGTCTGGGCACAGCCATGGATCACGTGCTGCAAACGATGAATCGTTGGGAGAGAGGAGGAGGTTATCCAGCGCCTCCACCAGCTCCACTACAACAGGTCCCACTGTCCACCCCTCTTCCACCTGGTCCCAGCGGGATTCGACTCACGCTCCTGAGGGAGTAAGATGGGACGGCTGCCGGATGCCAGGGGTGTCTACTACAGCTGGTGCTCTACCTGGCGACCGTCCACCCGGCTCCTTCGGGGCGTGAGAGTGTGTCCGCCCTCGTCTCCTGCCTCTCAGGCAAAACCCTGGAGTGGGCCAATGCTGTATGGAGTGAGGGAGACGCGGCGTTGGACCATTATGCAGTGTTCACCTGCCGCTTTCAGGCAGTGTTCGACCACCCGCCTGAGGGTCGAGCGGAGGGTGAACGTCTGTTCCACCTGAGGCAGGGGACGAGGAGCGCGCAGGAGTTCGCCTTGGACTTCCAGACCCTGGCCGCCAGCGCGGAATGGAACGACAGGGCCCTGATCGATCACTACAGGTGCAGTCTGCGCGAGGACGTCCATCAGGAGTTGGCTTGCCGAGACACCACCCTCACATTGGACCAGTTGGTGGACCTGTCCATCCGGCTGGACAACCTGCTGACTGCCCGCGGACGTCCGGATCAGGACCTGTCAGTTCCATCCCCCAGCACATCCGCTCCGACGCCCATGGAGCTGGGAGGTACTGCACTTAGGGCGACCGGAGGAGGGGCTATTCCCTGCACCATCTGTGGCTGCTGAGGGCACACTGCTGGTCGGTGCTGGGGGGTTCCTCAGGGAGTCGAAGCAGCAGGCAGGGCACTATAGTGTCACCCCAGGTGAGTCGACACCAGGCTCACCCAGAGCCCCCTGTTGCTCACATGTATGTGTTTATTTAAAAAAAAATGTATATACCCTGTTGGCAATGACAGAGGTCAAAAGTTTTCTGTAAGTCTTCACAAGGTTTTCACACACTGTTGCTGGTATTTTGGCCCATTCCTCCATACATATCTCCTCTAGAGCAGTGATGTTTTGGGGCTGTTGCTGGGCAACACAGACTTTCAACTCCCTTCAAAGATTTTCTATGGTGTTGAGATCTGGAGACTGGCTAGGCCACTCCAGGACCTTGAAATGCTTCTTACGAAGCCACTCCTTCGTTGCCCGGGCGGTGTGTTTGGGATCATTGTCATGCTGAAAGACCCAGCCATGTTTCATCTTCAATGCCCTTGCTGATGGAAGGAGGTTTTCACTCAAAATCTCACAATACATGGCCCCATTCATTCTTTCCTTTACACGGATCAGTCGTCCTGGTCCCTTTGCAGAAAAACAGCCCCAAAGCATGATATTTCCACCCGCATGCTTCACAGTAGGTATGGTGTTCTTTGGATGCAACTCAGCATTCTTTGTCCTCCAAACACGACGAGTTGACTTTTTACCAAAAAGTTATATTTTGGTTTCATCTGACCATATGACATTCTCCCAATCTTCTTCTGGATCATCCAAATGCTCTCTAGCAAACTTCAGACGGGCCTGGACATGTACTGGCTTAAGCAGGGGGACACGTCTGGCACTGCAGGATTTGTGTCCCTGGCGGCGTAGTGTGTTACTGATGGTAGGCTTTGTTACTTTGGTCCCAGCTCTCTGCAGGTCATTCACTAGGTCCCCCCGTGTGGTTCTGGGATTTTTGCTCATGTGATCATTTTGACCCCACGGGGTGAGATCTTGCGTGGAGCCCCAGATCGAGGGAGATGGTCAGTGGTCTTGTATGTCTTCCATTTCCTAATAACTGCTCCCACAGTTGATTTCTTCAAACCAAGCTGCTTACCTATTGCAGATGAAGTCTTCCCAGCCTGGTGCAGGTCTACAATTTTGTTTTTGGTGTCCTTTGACAGCTCTTTGGTCTTGGCCATAGTGGAGTTTGGAGTGTGACTGTTTGAGGTTGTGGACAGGTGTATTTTATACTGATAACAAGTTCAAACAGGTGCCATTAATACAGGTAACGAGTGGAGGACAGAGGAGCCTCTTAAAAGAAGAAGTTACAGGTCTGTGAGAGACAGAAATCTTGCTTGTTTGTAGGTGACCAAATACTTATTTTCCACCATAATTTGCAAATAAATTCATAAAAAATCCTACAATGTGATTTTCTCGATTTGTTTCCCTCATTTTGTCTGTCATAGTACCTATGATGAAAATTACAGGCCTCTCTCGTCTTTTTAAGTGGGAGAACTTGCACAATTGGTGGCTGACTAAATACTTTTTTGCCCCACTGTATATGCAACAGTTTGTGCCGCCTAATTTGCCAGAATTTTACGTAATTATGACATAACATTGAAGGTTATGGCAAGGTGCTCCACTATGCTGGAAAAGGCATCGTTCATCGTTCCTGGATGGTTGGGAGAAGTTGCTCTCGGAGGATGTGTTGGTAACATTCTTTATTCATGGCTGTGTTCTTAGGCAAAATTGTGAGTGAGCCCACTCCCTTGGCTGAGAAGCAACCCCACACATGAATGGTCTCAGGATGCTTTACTGTTGGCATGAAACAGGACTGATGGTAGCGCTCACCTTGTCTTCTCCGGACAAGCTTTTTTCTGGATGCCCCAAACAATCGGATTGGGGATTCATCAGAGAAAATTACTTTACCCCAGTCCTCAGCAGTCTAATCGCTGTACCTTTTGCAAAATATCAGTCTGTCCCTGATGTTTTTCCTGGAGAGGTGGCTTCTTTGCTGCCCTTCTTGACACCAGGCCATCCTCCAAAAGTCTTCGCCTCACTGTGTGTGCAGATGCACTCACACCTGCCTGCTGCCATTCCTGAGCAAGCTCTGTACTGGTGGTGCCCTGATCCCGCAGCTGAATCAACTTTAGGAGACAGTCCTGGTGCTTGCTGGGGTGCCCTGAAGCCTTCTTCACAGCAATTGAACCGCACTCCTTGAAGTTCTTGATGATCCGATAAATGGTTGATTTAGGTGCAATCTTACTGGCAGCAATATCCTTGCCCGTGAAGCCCTTTTTGTGCAAAGCAATGATGATGGTACGTGTTTCCTTGCAGGTAACCATGGTTGACAGAGGAAGAACAATGATTCCAAGCACCACCCTCCTTTTGAAGCTTCCAGTCTATTATTCAAACTCAATCAGCATGACAGTGATCTCCAGCCTTGTCCTCGTCAACACTCACACCTGTGTTAACGTGAGAATCACTGACATGATGTCAGCTGGTCCTCTTGTGGCAAGGCTGAAATGCTGTGGAAATGTTTTTTGGGGATTCAGTTCATTTGCATGGCAAAGAGGGACTTTGCAATCAATTGCAATTCATCTGATCACTCCTCATAACATTCTGGAGTATATGCAAATTGCCACCATACAAACTGAGGCAGCAGACTTTGTGAAAATTAACATTTGTGTCATTCTCAAAACTTTTGACCACGACTGTATGTAAATTTCTGACTTCAACTGTATAACAGATATATTTAATTTAAACTATTTCACTCCACAGCTACATATAAATGTGGGCATGCAATGTGCATGCTTCTGGGGAGCCCTGAGGGACCCACTGGGATGCTGTCGAAAGCCCAACGCTAACTGTAGCTGTCTGGAAGAACAAGTAGTGACACGTCGAGAATTCTGAGGAAAACATGAAATAGCCCATTCAAGTCTCATCAAATGAGGAAAACATCTTAGAATTAGAGTAATACATTCTCCTGTCAACTCTGCCAATACAAGAGGCATTTGTTCACACCTGATGAATAGCTGCTGATTGTCCTTAAAACTCTTGACATATTTTATAAAGGATTCAGTCAATTTGGTGGAGAATGAAAAGGACTGTTGCAAGTCTAATCGGATTACTCAAGGTTAGAGCATTGGGCCAGTAAACAAAAGTTTGCTGGTTCGAATACCGGAGCCGACAAGGTGAAAAGTCTGCCGGTGTGCCCTTGAGCACGGCACTTAACCCTAATTGCTCCAGGGGCGCTCTACAATGGCGAGCCTGGCCGTGACCCCATTCCCTGCGGGTGCCTCAGGGGGAGTTGAGATATGCAAAAATTAAAATTAAAAAATCCATTACACACACGTGTATAACAGGACAAATATAAGCACCCCCCCTCCCCAAATGATTATTATTTGTGTTGATCTTAGTCATTGTTTGTCATCTGGTGTTTTCGGGGTGTCCTGACCTGCCGTAGGACGCCAATCTGCTCCATCTCCTCTCTCAGGTGTTCCATCTTCCTCCTCATGGTGAAACTGGGGTCTGACAACTCTTGACGGCTGCTTCGACAGAATGCTACACCAACATATAAGAAACATATAGGTTGTGACCTACAGAAATCACTGAAATTACACATTTAGGGAACTTTCAAACAATGGACCTCTGGGAATACCATTGAGCCCTGCAGAGATGAGATCAGAGTCTAGACCTTTTACTGACCATACTCACAGTCTTCCTTCCAACAATAATTGTAACTTTGGAATGTTCAGACTAGGGCTGTGATGGTCATGGAATTTTGACAAGAATATGGGAAACCCTGTTTAAAAACAGTTGTGACAGTTATTTTCATGACTGTCTTCATCCATAACCATCAGTTACACGGGATATGGTAGTAGGTGCCAGGCGTACAGGTTTGTGTAAAGAACTGCAACAGTTTCCTGTCTGTGTCAAGAATGGTCCACCACCCAAAGGACATCCAACCAACTTGACACAACTGTGGGAAGCATTGGAGTCAACATGGGCCAGCATCCCTGTGCAGCGCTTTCGACACCTTGTAGAGCATGCCCCAACGAATTGAACTGTTCTGAGGAAAAAAGTTGGTGCAACTCAATATTAGGAAGGTTTTCTTCATGTTTTGCAGTGGTGTAAAGTACTTAAGTAAAAATACTTTAAAGTACTACTTAACCCGTTTTTCAGGGTATCTGTACTTAACTTTTTATATTTTTGACAACTTTTACTTTTACTTCATTACATTCCTAAAGAATTTTTTTTTACTTTTTGCTCCATACATTTTCCCTGACACCTAAAAGTACATTTTGAACGCTAAGCAGTACTGGAAAATGGTCCAATTCATGCCCTTATCAAGAGAACATCCCTGGTCATCATATTGCCTCTGACCTGGTGGACTCACACATGCTTCATTTGTAAATTATTGTGCTGGAGTGTGCCACTGGCTATCCACACATTAAAATAACAAGAAAATGGTGCTGTCTGGTTTGCTTAATAAGGAATTTGAAATTATTTTACTTTTGATACTTAACTAAATTTTAGCAATAACATTTACTTTTGATACTTAGGTATATTTAAAACAAAATACTTTTAGACTTAATCAAGTAGTATTTTTACTGGATGACTTTTACTTTTACTTGAGTCATTTTCTATTAAGGTATCTTTACTTTTAGTGAAGTATGACAATTGGGTACTTTTTCCACCACTAATGTTTTGTATACTCAGTGTGTAGCAGTATGTACTAATTATACTATAACTACTTCTAAGGAAATCTCCTTACATGCTGACCACACTGCTCGAGAGTGTGCGCCATTAAGCACATGTTGATTTTGTCCACCCACACCAGATGCGATCAGGACACACAGGTTGAAATATCAAAATGAACTCTGAACAAACTATATTAATTTAGCTATCTAGATTGCTGTTGCTAGCTAATTTGTACTGGGATATAAACGTTGAGTTGTTATTTTACCTGAAATGCACAAGGTCCTCTACTCCGACAATTAATCCACACATAAAAGGGTAAACCGAGTTAGTTTCTAGTCATCTCTCCTCCTTCAGGCTTCTTCTTCTTCTTTGGAATATATGTTGGAAACCAACTTTAAGGTGTATTTCCACCATCAACTGGACTGGAGTGTGAACCTCAGTTCATCTTTCAATCACGCACATGAGTATGTGCTCCTAAGAACCAATGAGGAGATGGGAGAGGCGGAACTTGCAGCGCGTCAAGCATCACAAATAGAGCCAAGTTCTATGCAGACGCTCATTGACGCGCGCGAGCAGTGTGGGTGCAATGATTGAATAACAAGTTGTATACATTTATTTTGCAACGCTCGTGCACATGACATGGGCGGTGTGGTCAGCATGTTAGTGTCCTTTCTGTGGGTTCAACACCACATTGCTTGGATTTTGTAAACAATTTATTAATAGTGAAATACCATGAAAATTCCGCTGAACTCCACCATTTTTCTTGGAAGGAAAGTTGAGAAGGTCGTCTCACACATCATTGTTATCATGGCAACAGAGACAAAGTAATCAAGAACTAAGGTCAAAGGTCCAGTGATTGACCGGGAGTGCAGGACAGATTGCAACTCTGACAGGGACACCATTTTCCTGTTTGTTGGATATCTATGACACCCATTAATAGTTTGTCTTCTCTATTTTACATTTTGTTAAAAGGGAAATCTGCGATTCAAACAAAGCAGTCACCCTGCCACTGAATTGGTAAACAGATGAAGGATGGGGCTGGAGAAATGTAACTACTCTCAAATTCATAGACAGAGCTATGGATGCAAGGACTGACCATGAGATCAAAATGATAGTTTTAACCATGTTTTGAGGCTATACAGTGTTTGTTTACGATGACATTGTTTACAAACAATGGACTAAAAAAGCAAATACGACAGTAGAACTAAGCTCATTAAGCATTTATACATTATTCTTCAAGAATGAATGGGTATACACTGAGTAAAACAAACAGGAACACCTTCCCAATATTTGCACCCCCGCCATCAGAACAGCCTCAATTTGTCGGGGCACGAGTTAAGTAGTACTTTAAAGTACTTTACACCACTGCAAAACATGAAGAAAACCTTCCTAATATTGAGTTGCACCAACTTTTTTCCTCAGAACAGTTCAATTCGTTGGGGCATGCTCTACAAGGTGTCGAAAGCGCTGCACAGGGATGCTGGCCCATGTTGACTACATTGCTTCCGACAGTTGTGTCAAGTTGGTTGGATGTCCTTTGGGTGGTGGACCATTCCTGATACACACAGGAAACCGATGAGCGTGAAAATCCCAGAAGCGTTGCAGTTCTTGACACAAACCAGTGCGCCTGGCACCTGCTACCAAACCTTGTTCAAAGGCCCTTACATTGTTTGTCTTGCCCATTCACCCTCTGAATGACACACATACACAATCCATTTCTCAATTGTCTCAAAGCTTAAAAATCCTTCTCTAACCTGTCCTCGCCTTCATCTACACTGATTGAAGAGGATTTAACAAGTGACATCAATAAGGGATCATAGCATTCCCCTGGAAAAGTCCCAAAAATGTACGTAACAATCACAGATTGCACTTTTAAACAGAGCCTCCCACAAGAAAATGAAGCCTCTAGCACTGAGGCACATGCTTGACACACAGTTGACATTGTAGAGTGCCTTCATAAAGTATTCAGACCCCTTGACTCATTCCACATTTTGTTGTGTTACTGAATAACAAATTGCTGAAATATATTTTTTCTCATCCATCTACACACAATACCCCAAAATGACAAAGTAAAAACTTGTCTTTAGACATTTTTGAAAATGTATTAAATGAAATACAGAATTGTATAATTTACATAAGTATTTACACCCCTGAGTCAATACATGTCTTTCTGGGTAAGTCTCTAAGAGCTTTGCACACCTGGATTGTACAATATTTGCACATTATTATTATTTTAATTCTTCAAGCTCTGTCAAGTTGGTTGCTGATCCTTGCGAAACAGCCATTTTGAAGTATTGTCCTGCTGAAAGATGAATTTGTCTCCCAGTGTCTGTAGGAAAGCAGAATGAGACAGGTTTTCCTCTAGGATTTTGCATGTGCTTAGCTCTATTCTGTTTATTTTTATCCCCCAAAAACTCCCTAGTCCTTGCTGATTGCAAGCATACGCATAACATGATGCAGCCTCCATTGTGTTTGAAAATATAAAGGATGCTACTCAGTGATGTGTTGTGTTTGTCCCAAACATAACACTTTGTATTCAGGACGTGAGGTGAATTTCTTTGCCACATTTTTAGCAGTTCTACTTTAGTGCCTTAATGCAAACAGGATGCATGTTTTGGAATATTTTTTATTCTGTACAGGCTTCCTTCTTTTAACTCTGTCATTTAAGTTAATATTGTGGAGTAACTACAATGTTGTCAATCCATCCTCAGTTTTCTCCTAACACAGCTATTAAAAACTCTGTAACTGTTTTAAATCCCTGAGTGGTTTCCTTCCTCTCCAGCGAGTTAGGAAGGATGCCTGTATCTTTGTCATGATTGGGTGTATTGATAAACCATCCAAAGAGTAAATAACCTTGTAAGGATACCATTTCAAAGGAAA
This sequence comes from Oncorhynchus mykiss, assembly GCF_057628025.1. Taxonomy (NCBI): domain Eukaryota; kingdom Metazoa; phylum Chordata; class Actinopteri; order Salmoniformes; family Salmonidae; genus Oncorhynchus; species Oncorhynchus mykiss. The sequence goes on from NC_143050.1 coordinate 17,474,060, forward strand.
CACTTTGAAGTTTGTGGAAATGTGAAAGGAATGAAGTAGAATATAACACAATAGATCTGGTAAAAGATAATACAAAGAAAAAAACAACTGTTTGTTTGTTGTACCATCATCTTTGAAATCAAATCAAATGTATTTATATAGCCCTTCGTACATCAGCTGATATCTCAAAGTGCTGTACAGAAACTAGCCTAAAACCCCAAACAGCAAGCAATGCAGGAGGGCTAGGAAAAACTCCCTAGAAAGGCCAAAACCTAGGAAGAAACCTAGAGAGGAACCAGGCTATGAGGGGTGGCCAGTCCTCTTCTGGCTGTGCCGGGTGGAGATTATAACAGAACATGGCCAAGATGTTCAAATGTTCATAAATTACCAGCATGGTCAAATAATAATGCAAAAGAAAAGCAATAATGTATTATTCAAGCCCAGTTGTAATTTTGATTTTGGGCACTAGATGGCATGTGGTATGGTATGTGCAAAGTTTTAGACTGATCTGATGAACCATTGCATTTCTGTTCAAATATTTGTATCAAGACTGCCCAAATGTGCATAATTTTGTTTATTAATAACTTTTCATGTTCAAAATTGTGCACTCTCTCCAATAGCATGGCATTATTTCACTGTAATAGCTACTGTAAATTGGACAGTGTAATTAGATTAACAAGAATTGAAGCTTTCTGCCAATATCAGATATGTCTATGTCCTGGGAAATGTTCTTGTTACTTACAACCTCATGCTAATCGCATTAGCCTACGTTAGCTCAACCGTCCCGTGGAAGGGACACCGATCTCAAAGAAGTTTTAATAACTTCACCATGCTCAAAGGGATATTCAATGTCTGCTTTTTATATTCTTACCCATCTACCAATAGGTGCCCTTCTTTGCGAGGCATTGGAAAACCTCCCTTGTTTTTGTGGTTGAATCTGTGCTTGGAATTCACTGCTCAACTGAGGGACCTTACAGATAATTGTATTTTTGGGATACAGAGATTAGATATTTGTTTATGACCATGTTAAACAATATTATTAGACACTGACTGAGTCCATGCAACTTACTAAGAACATTTATACTCCTGAACTTATTTAGGCTTGCCATGACATTGTGGTTGAATATTTATTGACTGAAGACATCACAGCTTTTCATTAATTTGTAAAACACTTTAAAACCATAATTCCACTTTGATATTATGGGGTATATAGGCCAGTGACACAAAATCTCAATTTAATCAATTCAGGCTATAACATAACATTTGGAAAAAGTCAAGGGGTGTGCATGGGACAAGCTGTAACAGGTCCATACTTACACAGAATCACTCTATTACTTTCTGGAATGCTATTAATAATATACCCCGCCTCATACTTGCACAACATGTTCAAGCTCATTGCTCCATGTTATCTGTTTTTAAGTTATTTAACGGGTTAAATACCTTAACTTGAAGACATTAAAATGTGTTTATTGTATGTGCGCCACTTAATAAATAAAAGCCAGATAAGGAATGACTGTAACCGCTGAAAGATTTTATTAATTCAGGCTTACCTGATCTTGGCTTCAGACCAAACACTGTGAGGGTGCTGCTGAAATCAGCATTCCGCATCCCCTCCTGCAGACAAAACACATGACAAGTTTATCAGAAAGATAGATCAGACAATTTAGATATTTGCTTAAGTATGTGCTAAAATAATTTGGATGAATGCGATTTTACTGTGCATTTGATTGAATAGCAATTCACACCTCACACTCGTCATTCCCACTGGAGTTTCTTCTGGCACTCTGGCACTTGTACTGTAAGAGAAGACACATCAAGACAGATATTTACTCCATGATCTAGCCTAGAACCTAGTGTAGGCTACTAGCTGAATCCTCTCATATATACTGAACAAAAGTATAAACACAATATGCAGACATTTCAGATTTTACTGAGTTACAGTTCATAGAAGGAAATCAGTCAATTGAAATAAATAAATTAGCCCTAATTTATGGATTTCAAGGGTGGGCCTGTGAAGGCATAGGCCCACCAGCTGGGGAGCCAGGCCCAGCCAATCAGAATGAATTTCCCCCCTTCTTTAATTTCAGCTCATGAAACATGGGACCAACACTGTACATGTTGGGTTTATATTTTTGTTCAGTATAGTAGAACACAGCCCTTTGTCGTCTACCTCCCTGGACAGTCTGGGATGTATTTGTTCCAGCCTGTGAAAGAAAAGTTGTTGATTTCATACAGTGGGGAAAATAAAACCTTGAGTAATATGTCCAGCCATGTAGCAGCCATATTGAGGTATGCATGGGGTAAACACTTGTGCTTGCTCTTGGCATAAGTGCTGCGTCTAAAACAGGGATCATTAAGATTCGGCCATGAGAGAATTTGTTCTTGAGCAGATGGTCAGGTGGCCAGAACACAATTACACATAATTTGTAGACTACAAATTAACCACAAGAAGCCCAAACTGATATAATTTTTGACTAAAACATAATAATTTCAAACCTTGCTTACATTTTTATAAAATCACATATCTCTCTAAATGCGTGGAACAGATTTCCAAAACTAAAATCACTTGGAATTGATTTGCTGGTATTTTTACAGTCTTGTATGTCCAACAATAAAACAAATTAAACTTCTTTAGGCAGTCTCACTAAACACTTTTTTTTAATCACCCAGTACCTAGTATGCTGGAAAGCTGCTTTTGATGGCCAAGGTATCAAGTAAGTAAGACTGCATTGTGAAAGTCATGGTTTCACACCTTAAGATGATCTTTCCTCAGATACTTGTTCCTCCTGCGTTCCTCGTTCTGGTTGAGTACGGGTGGAACCTCTGGCCATTTTGGCTCTGTGTCAGACTCTGACTTTAGACTGCCATCGAAAGAGCAGGAAGAGGACGGCTGAAGAAAGACAAAGTTGAAAGGCCAAAGTACTGGACACTGTACTGATCAAATGGCAATGCAATAATGGACAAAAAAACACTTGGCTTAAGCACCACAAGCCTTCAATATAAATAGATGAAGACTAAAGCCTCCCCTTACATCACTAAAGGTAACAAGGTCACATGCACACCAGTGGAGGCTGCTGATGGGAGAACAGCTCATAAGAATGGAGCAAATGGAATGGCATCAAACACCTGGAAACCAATTGATACCATTCCACTGATTCCGCTCCAGTCATTACCAAAAGTCCGTTCTCCCCAATTAAGGTGCCACCAACCTCCTGTGGTATAAACAGACACATCATCACATGCATGATGATGAGGGTGAGAAAACAAAGGCATGAATGAAATGGGTGACCTCAGAGAAAGCTGTGTCATCATCTGTGAAGTCAGGGTCCTTTTCGGAGAAAGACAGAGAGAAAGAAAATAGGAGTGAAACCGACACCTAAACCAAACACCAAACACACACACACGCACCCGCACACACACACTTTAAAAGTGAAACTGAAAATATGACTGTAAATTTGGCAGATGAGATTAATGAGTGAAAAGAAGGAAATGATTGCTAGTATTACATACCTTAAGGGAACATTTTGACACTTGCCATATGGTTAGTGAGAAAGTCCACATTGCAAATGTACGGTCCCTTACTAGACGTCCGACAACGTTTCTAAAATTCGCGGATAGCGTTGGGCCGTGCAGCAGGGCCGGATCTTCCAGGAAGTCATCAAACGAACTCTCTCGGACATTTGGTTTCTGTATTATAACATTTTCAAATTTTGGTAATTTTGGTAAATCCCACAAGAGGGCAAATGGAATCATATTGCAAATGTATTTTTTTACATTTAAGTTACAGATCCAGTTGCAGCGTGTTCAGACAAATCTTTTTAAAGTGTGCTTCGGAGCTCTGCGAGATTTCTGTGATTTTCTGAAATAACACACACTCACTAAATCCTCCGTAAATAAGTCAGTTCTTAACGTAAAGACTTAAAACTCAAAATTCTATAAGTGCCTACGCCAAGGAGGATATGTGTTCACTTTCAGCTTCCTGTGCCAACCGGAAGTACCTTTAATTGGGGTCATAGGTGCTGTTTTGAAGGGTTAAAAAGGTCTGATCTTTTCAAAACGTTATATGTGTTATTAGGCAACCCTCATGAATTGTAAATCAGTACTTTTTCCCAACAGATGTCAAAGAAAAGCTCTTTCACACACACACACCACACACACACACACAGCAAGGATGGAGTGACAAAGTGCGGTGCTTAAAGACACTCAGAGCCTGCAATGGCATTACCAGAATCTCTAGGCTGTGCCGAGTTCAACGAGATGCCCCGCTTGACCGTAGCTCGCTCGGTCTAAACACAGCGACCATGAGAAAAAGTAGGCCCAAAATGAAGCCTGGCCCTAAATGTAATTTGCTTTTGGGTGACAGTGAGAGAACCGTTAAGGTGAGAAGCACAATTCGACCTCAGGTACGTTCCTGAGGTCCTCCCGATCTGTGCAAGCCTAACCTTGACCGCGTAGCATTAACCCTTAACGGTTAAAATAAGGTGTCTACATCAAACAGTTTTCACTGACTTCTCTCCCCATAGGAATACATTGCCTGCATTCAACCTGAAGCCTATGTGGGTTATGAATGCCGTATGAACCTGTCTTCAATGACAATCCATCAGGCCACTATGAGGTCTACCTGTGTTGATTCTAAGCTTCCTGAAGCAACCGGGAAGTGATTAAATTCACCCTAAAAGTGTTTTGATATATATAACCTGCAATTATGAAAATCACTGCATTCAACCTTGTGTAGATCAGTCAATTATAAACATAAAGACTTAAAACGCAGGATTCTGTAAGAGCCTACCCCAAACAAGATATGTGTTTACTTATAGCTTCCTGTGCCAACTGGAAGTGCCTTAAAATGGTGTCATAGGTGCTGTTTTTAAAACTTCATATGTGTGATTAGGCAACCCTCATGAATTGTAAATCAGTACTTTTTCCCAACAGATGTCAAAGAAAAGCTCTTTCACACACACACACCACACACACACACACAGCAAGGATGGAGTGACAAAGTGCGGTGCTTAAAGACACTCAGAGCCTGCAATGGCATTACCAGAATCTCTAGGCTGTGCCGAGTTCAACGAGATGCCCCGCTTGACCGTAGCTCGCTCGGTCTAAACACAGCGACCATGAGAAAAAGTAGGCCCAAAATGAAGCCTGGCCCTAAATGTAATTTGCTTTTGGGTGACAGTGAGAGAACCGTTAAGGTGAGAAGCACAATTCGACCTCAGGTACGTTCCTGAGGTCCTCCCGATCTGTGCAAGCCTAACCTTGACCGTGTAGCATTAACCCTTAACGGTTAAAATAAGGTGTCTACATCAAACAGTTTTCACTGACTTCTCTCCCCATAGGAATACATTGCCTGCATTCAACCTGAAGCCTATGTGGGTTATGAATGCCGTATGAACCTGTCTTCAATGACAATCCATCAGGCCACTATGAGGTCTACCTGTGTTGATTCTAAGCTTCCTGAAGCAACCGGGAAGTGATTAAATTCACCCTAAAAGTGTTTTGATATATATAACCTGCAATTATGAAAATCACTGCATTCAACCTTGTGTAGATCAGTCAATTATAAACATAAAGACTTAAAACGCAGGATTCTGTAAGAGCCTACCCCAAACAAGATATGTGTTTACTTATAGCTTCCTGTGCCAACTGGAAGTGCCTTAAAATGGTGTCATAGGTGCTGTTTTTAAAACTTCATATGTGTGATTAGGCAACCCTCATGAACAGTAAATCAGTAATTTTTCCCAACAGATGTCAAAGAAAAGCTCTCTCTCTCTCTCTCACACACACACACACACACACACACACACACACACACACACACACACACACACACACACACACACACACACACACAGCAACGATGGAGTGACAAAGTGCGGTGCTTAAAGACACACAGAGCCTGTAATGGCATTTCCATATTCTCAAGGCCGTGCCGAGTTCAACGAGATGCCCCGCTTGACCGTAGCTCGCTCTGAGTGCAGCGACCGTGAAAAAAGTAGGCCCAAAATGAAGCCTGGCCCTAAATTTAATTTGCTTTTGGGTGACAGTGAGAGAACCGTTAAGGTGAGAAGCACAATTCGACCCCAGGTACGTTCCTGAGGTCCTCCCAATCTGTGCAAGCCTAACCTTGACCGTGTGGCATTAACCCTTAACAGTAAATCAGGGTTTTTTGATCTCACAGATTACAATGACATCTCTCCTTATAGGAATACATTGCCTGCTCCCATAAATTCAAACTAGAACCTATGTGGGTTAATATTGCCTTATGAACCTGTCTTCGATGACAATCCATCAGGCCACTATGAGGTCTACCTGTGTTGATTCTAAGCTTCCTGAAGCAACCGGAAGTGGTTAAAATCACACTAAAAGGGTTTTTCCATACCCAAACTGATGTTTGATAGAAATAGTGAATTCAACCCTGTGTAAATCAGTCAGTTCTTAACGTATAGACTTAAAACTCAGGATTCTGTAAAAGCATACTTTTACTTTTAGCTTCCTCTGCCAACCGGAAGTGCCATAAATGTTGTCATAGGGGCTGTTTCAAAGGGTTAAAAAAGTCAAAAAAGTCAAAAGCGATTAGGCAACCCTCATGAACTGTAAAACAGTCATTTCTCCCATAAAATTTCCAAGAAAAACTCACACACACACACACATACAGCTTGGACAGAGGGACACAGTGTGGTGCGTAGAGACAGACAGCGCCTGCAATAGTTACCTTTGTTCGAACTATTAAATAACCGTTAGACCTAGAGTTCTGAAACTTTAGGAACCTGTTCTAGATCTCAGAAGGTTCTCGGACCGAGAAACAGCCTCGTACATTTGCAATGACTTCAATTCATTTTGACCATTACGAAAATGACGACATTTAGAAAAGTCCCAGAGTCGCAAGACTAGGTGCATTGAAAATGGCTCGGCCCATAGAGAAGGACCCCAATGTTTCTGTCCGATAGCTCATTCAAGGACCCCGTAGCAAGGCATGGAAAAAAGTGGATTTTCAGCACCAATTAAGGTCTTGCTCGGGTACCGAATGACCTATCGAGCCGAAACTTGGGATTCGGGGTCCCCTCAGCTAATGTCAGGTCCAGTTCGGACCTGCAGCTAGAACGTAACTATGTGTTTTACGTTTTTGTTATGGTTTGAACAGAAGGCGATGTGAATTTTGGGCCTGCTCTGAAATATGTGATAGTTGGCTTCTAAACGAGTTGGAAAAAGTGGGTGTGGTGTCAGTTTGTATCAGTTTGGTGTCAAAATGACATCTAATTGACTAATGGACGGTGACTTGCTGGCTGACTTTTGTCCATTTGCAATATGTTTAAACAGTGAGGTACCATCACCAAAATGACATTCTGAAATCAACTCCAACGATCGATGGAGAGGAACCAGAAACACTGCCCGGCCATCCTGAGTTCATCGGGCCAGTCAATTTCGCATTCCTGCAGGATTTTTGAGCATGACAAATTTGTGATGGTAAATGCCCATTGAAACATATTGCAAATGCACAGTGCAATGGAAATAATGAATTGCTTGTTTCCTGTAGAAAACAGAAGGTACAGAAAGTCCAGTTCCTTACCTGCCCACTCAGCACTGACGGTCCACTGCTCCCTTCATCCAGAGAGGCACTGCGAGGGAGACAGGAAAACACACCGACTCACTCTGTCACACATACAAACTTATATTCATGTAAGCCTTATTTACAGTTTACTGGAGAAATTGGCTCATCATCAGAAGGCAGCCAACAATAAAAAACACCAGACAGACACAATGGAGTTTTTTACTTTAAACACCTTACTCATCATCCTCATACAGTATGATTTGTGCCTACTCATACTCTTTTCATAGTAATTACTCATCGTAATAACTACACTATGACAACATCCTATAACATCAGTCATGGGGCCAGTTTCAACAGAGCATGGATGGACCATGCTTTTTAGTCCATAACTAAACTTGGTTAGTTTTATGCAACCGAACCATGGTCTCGTTGATACGGCATACAGTAGTCACCTGTCAGAGCAGAGTGAGGGGCAGAAGTCATGTGGACATCTATAAGTACCTAGGTGTCTGGCTAGACTGTAAACTCTCCTTCCAGACTCATATCAAATATCTCCAATCGAAAATCAAATCTAGAGTCGGCTTTCTATTCCGCAACAAAGCCTCCTTCACTCACGCCGCCAAACTTACCCTAGTAAAACTGACTATCCTACCGATCCTCGACTTCGGCGATGTCATCTACAAAATTGCTTCCAACACTCTACTCAGCAGTTTATCACAGTGCCATCCGTTTTGTCACTAAAGCACCTTATACCACCCACCACTGCGACCTGTATGCTCTAGTCGGCTGGCCCTCGCTACATATTCGTCGCTAGACTCACTGGCTCCAGGTCATCTACAAGTCCATGCTAAGTAAAGCTCCGCCTTATCTCAGTTCACTGGTCACGATGGCAACACCCACCCGTAGCACGCGCTCCAGCAGGTGTATCTCACTGATCATCCCTAAAGCCAACACCTCATTTGGCCGCCTTTCGTTCCAGTTCTCTGCTGCCTGTGACTGAAACGAATTGCAAAAATCGCTGAAGTTGGAGACTTTTATCTCCTTCACCAACTTCAAACATCTGCTATCTGAGCAGCTAACCGATCGCTGCAGCTGTACATTGTCTATCGGTAAATAGCCCACCCATTTTTACCTACCTCATCCCCATACTGTTTTTATTTATTTACTTTTCTGCTCTTTTGCACACTCTACCTGTACATGACCATCTGATAATTTATCACTCCAGTGTTAATCTGCAACATTTTAATTATTCGCCTACCTCCTCATGCCTTTTGCACACAATGTACAGTGCCTTGCGAAAGTATTCGGCCCCCTTGAACTTTGCGACCTTTTGCCACATTTCAGGCTTCAAACATAAAGATATAAAACTGTATTTTTTTGTGAAGAATCAACAACAAGTGGGACACAATCATGAAATGGAACGACATTTATTGGATATTTCAAACTTTTTTAACAAATCAAAAACTGAAAAATTGGGCGTGCAAAATTATTCAGCCCCTTTACTTTCAGTGCAGCAAACTCTCTCCAGAAGTTCAGTGAGGATCTCTGAATGATCCAATGTTGACCTAAATGACTAATGATGATAAATACAGTCCACCTGTGTGTAATCAAGTCTCCGTATAAATGCACCTGCACTGTGATAGTCTCAGAGGTCCGTTAAAAGCGCAGAGAGCATCATGAAGAACAAGGAACACACCAGGCAGGTCCGAGATACTGTTGTGAAGAAGTTTAATGCCGGATTTGGATACAAAAAGATTTCCCAAGCTTTAAACATCCCAAGGAGCACTGTGCAAGTGATAATATTGAAATGGAAGGAGTATCAGACCACTGCAAATCTACCAAAACCTGGCCGTCCCTCTAAACTTTCAGCTCATACAAGGAGAAGACTGATCAGAGATGCAGCCAAGAGGCCCATGATCACTCTGGATGAACTGCAGAGATCTACAGCTGAGGTGGGAGACTCTGTCCATAGGACAACAATCAGTCGTATATTGCACAAATCTGGCCTTTATGGAAGAGTGGCAAGAAGAAAGCCATTTCTTAAAGATATCCATAAAAAGTGTAGTTTAAAGTTTGCCACAAGCCACCTGGGAGACACACCAAACATGTGGAAGAAGGTGCTCTGGTCAGATGAAACCAAAATTGAACTTTTTGGCAACAATGCAAAACGTTATGTTTGGCGTAAAAGCAACACAGCTGAACACACCATCCCCACTGTCAAACATGGTGGTGGCAGCATCATGGTTTGGGCCTGCTTTTCTTCAGCAAGGACAGGGAAGATGGTTAAAATTGATGGGAAGATGGATGGAGCCAAATACAGGACCATTCTGGAAGAAAACCTGATGGAGTCTGCAAAAGACCTGAGACTGGGACGGAGATTTGTCTTCCAACAAGACAATGATCCAAAACATAAAGCAAAATCTACAATGGAATGGTTCAAAAATAAACATATCCAGGTGTTAGAATGGCCAAGTCAAAGTCCAGACCTGAATCCAATCGAGAATCTGTGGAAAGAACTGAAAACTGCTGTTCACAAATGCTCTCCATCCAACCTCACTGAGCTCGAGCTGTTTTGCAAGGAGGAATGGGAAAAAATGTCAGTCTCTCGATGTGCAAAACTGATAGAGACATACCCCAAGCGACTTACAGCTGTAATCACAGCAAAAGGTGGCGCTACAAAGTATTAACTTAAGGGGGCTGAATAATTTTGCACGCCCAATTCTTCAGTTTTTGATTTGTTAAAAAAGTTTGAAATATCCAATAAATGTCTTTCCACTTCATGATTGTGTCCCACTTGTTGTTGATTCTTCACAAAAAAATACAGTTTTATATCTTTATGTTTGAAGCCTGAAATGTGGCAAAAGGTCGCAAAGTTCAAGGGGGCCGAATACTTTCGCAAGGCACTGTATATAGACTCTTTTTTTTCTACTGTGTTATTGACTTGTTAATTGTTTACTCCATGTGTAACTCTGTGTTGTTGTCTGTTCACACTGCTATGCTTTATCTTGGCCAGTTCGCAGTTGCAAATGAGAACTTGTTCTCAACTAGCCTACCTGGTTATTAAATAAAGGTGAAATAAAAAAATAAAAAAATAAAAATGTGTTTAGGCAGAGCTGTGCTGTACGTACGTACCTGCGGATGGCCTGGCAGGGGGACCTCTGTTTGCTACTGGAGCTGCCAGAGTGACTGAGGAACCTGGACAGGTAAACAGAGGATGCAATAAGGCCAGAGGAGGTGTGGTATATGGTCAATATACCACGGCTAAGGGCTGTTCTTAAGCATGATGCAAAGTGGTGCCTGGACACAGCCCTTAGCTGTGGTATATTGGCCATATACCACAACCCCCGAGGTGCCTTATTGCTATTATAAACTGGTTACCAAAGTAATTAGAGCCATAAGACTCCTGAACATCTAATCAAATGGCTACCCAGACTATTTGCATTCCCCCCCCCCCTCTTTTACACCGCTGCTACTCTCTGTTATCATCTATGCATAGATAACTCTACCTACATGTACATATTACCTCAACTAACAGGTGCCCACGCACATTGACTCTGTACCGGTACCCTCCTGTATATAGTCTCACTATTGTTATTTTACTGCTGCTCTTTAATTACTTGTTACTTTTATTTATTATTCTTATCCGTATTTTTTTTTAACTGCATTGTTTGTTAGGGGCTCATAAGTAAGCATTTCACTGTAAGGTCTACCTACATCTGTTGTATTCGGCGCATGTGACCAATAACATTTGATTTGATTTGAATAAATGTTGTCATACCCGTGGTATACGCAGTGGTGGAAAAATAACTCAATTGTCATACTTACTCAATTGTCATAACTTAATGATACCTTAATGGAAAATTACTCAAGTAAAAGTGAGTCACCCAGTAAAATACTACTTGAGTAAAAGTCCAAGTATTTGGTTTAAAATATATTTTAGTCTCAAAAGTAAATCAAATTGCTAAAATGTACTTAAGTATCAAAAGTATAAACCATTTCAAATTCCTTATATTAGCAAACCAGATGGCACAATTTTCTTTCTTTTGTTTATTGACGGATAGCCAGGGGCACATTCCAACAGTCAGACATCATTTACAAACATAGTATTTGTGTTTAGTGCGTCTGCCAGATCAGAGGCAGTAGGGATCCCTAGGGATGTTCTCTTGATGAGTGTGTGAATTTGACAATTTTCCTGTCAAAATGTAACAGGTACTTTTGGGTGTCAGGGAAAATGTATGGAGTAAAAAGTACATCATTTTCATGAGAAATGAAGTGAAATAAAAAATTGTCAAAAATAGAAATAGTTAAGTAAAGTACAGATACCCCCAAAAAACAACTTAAGAGGTAATTTAAAGTATTTTACTTAAGTACTTTACACCACTGGGTATACAGTCTGATATACCAACTGTGGTATATCAGACTGTATACCCAGTGGTGTAAAGTTTAAGGGCTTAAGGACTCGAACCACCCAGTTCATAAGTAAAGATTAGTTTAATTTCTCTGTTTTTTTTGCAGGCACAATGTGTTCAGACGGTCATGGTATGGTATGGGTTCAGGTGGATTTAAGACCTGGAGACCAACAAATAATATCTCTAATGCAGTGTTTCTTCATTTTGGTCCTGTTTTTGCCTTATTACTACACACCTGGTTCAAGTAAATCAAAACTTGACTTCATGACTGAGGTGATCCTTTGATTCAGCTGTGTAGTGCTAGGGCAAAAACTAAAATGTGTGTCCTGCAGGACCGTAATTAATAAGCACTGCTCTAATGGTGTGCATACATGTCATCTCACAATAAGACAAAAATGTGTTGTTTCAGGCACAGAAACATTTCAAAACAATTTAACACGCACCACCTGAGTCTTGCATACTGTACATATATCCCCCTCCTTTAGCTTTCAAAATCTCACTCTGTCACACATACAGTACCAGTCAAAAGTTTGGACACACCTACTCATTCAAGGGTTTTTCTTTATTTGTACTATTTTCTACATTGTAGAATAGTAGTGAAGACATCAAAACTATGAAATAACACATATGGAATCATGTAGTAACCAAAAAAGTGTTAAACAAATCAAAATATATTTTATATTTTAGATTCTTCAAATTAGCCACCCTTTGATTTGATGACAGCTTTGCACACTCTTGGCATTCTCTCAACCATCTTCATGAGGTAGTCACCTGGAATGAATTTCAATTAACAGATGTGTCTTGTTAAAAGTTATTTTGTGGAATTTCCTTCTTCCAGTGTTGTGACAAGGTAGGGGTGGTATATAGAAGATAGCCCTATTTGGTAAAAGACCAAGTCCATTTATGGCAAAAACAGCTCAAATAAGCAAAGAGAAATGATAGTCCATCATGAGAGTCTATCATTACTTTAAGACATGAAAGTCAGTCAATGCGGAACATTTCAAGAACTTTGAAAGTTTCTTCATGAGCAGTCACAAAAACCATGAAGCACTCTGATGAAACTGGCTCTCATGAGGACCACCACAGGAAAGACCCAGAGTTACCTCTGCTGCAGAATATACGTTCATTAGAGTTACCAGCCTCAGAAAATGCAGCCCAAATAAATGCTTCACAGAGTTCAAGTAACAAACACATCAACATCAACTGTTCAGAGGAGACTGCGTGAATCAGGCCTTCATGGTTGAATTGCTGCAAAGAAACCACTACTGAAGGACACCAATAAGAAGAGACTTGCTTGGGTCAAGAAACACAAGCAATGGACATTAGACCAGTGGAAATCTGTCCTTTGGTCTGATGAGTCCAAATCCAACCGCTGTTGTGTCTTTGAGAGATGCGAGTAGGTCAACTGATGATCTCTGCATGTGTGGTTCCCAACATTAAGAATGGAGGACGAGGTGTGATGGTGTGGGGGTGCTTTGCTGGTCCCATCTGTTCTGTTTTGCGCTTAGTGGGACTATTATTTGTTTTTCAATAGAACAATGACCCAACACACCTCCAGGCTGTGTAAGGGCTATTTGACAAAGAAGGAGAGTGATGGAGTGCTGCATCAGATGACCTGTCCTCCACAATCACCTGAACTCAACCCAATTGAAATGGTTTGGTATGAGTTGGACTGCAGAGTGAAGGAAAAGCAGCCAACAAGTGCTCAGGATATGTAGGAACTTCTTCAGGGAAAAAGCATTCCAGATGAAGCTGGTTAAGAGAATGCCAAAAGTGTGCAAAGCTGTCATCAAGGAAAAAGGTAGCTGGGAATACTTTGAAGAATGTCAAATATAAAATATATTTTGATTTGTTTAACACCTTTTTGGTTACTACATGATTCCATGTGTTATTTCATTGTTTTGATGTCTTCACTATTATTCTACAATGTATAAAATAGTAAAAAATAAATAAAGAAAAACCCTTGAATGAGTAGGTGTGTCCAAACTTTTGACTGGTACTGTATCTCTCTCTCTACCTGTGTGCTCGGCCGGCAACCCTCCTTCGATGAATTAGACTCTCTGCTCTACAAATTAAGGACCGTCGTCTAGTAGCCACACATCATGTGTGCATCAATCAGGTCCAAGGAAGTGGCGAGGTTGGGGAGCAGGAGATGGATGAAGCAGGGAGGGAAGAAGAGAGAATGGGGGAACAAATGACGGGGAGGGTTGTTAAATGCAGAGCGAGAAGAGAGATAGTTAGAGCGTGGTGATGGAGTAACTTCAGGAGAGAAAGGAGCAGTAACATGTCTGGAAATCACCTAAGGTCTGCCTATACAATGGACAAAATGCAGAGAATATAGAATAACCCAATACAAAATAAATGATAACATGTACTTTTCACATATCACCTGCTGTCTACAACAGCTATGGCTGGCTCTCACTGACTACTGATTGTAAGTAAGCTACACTGAACAAAAATATCAAATGCAACATTAAACAATTTCAAAGATTTTACCAAGTTACAGTTAATTTAAGGAAATCAGTCCGCTGCAATAAATTCATTAGGCCATAATCTATGGATTTCACATGACTGGGAATACAGATATGCATTCGATGGTCACAGATATCTTTAAAAAAGTAGGGCCGTGGATCAGAAACAGTCAGTATCTGGTGTGACCACCATTTGTCTCATGCAGCACATCTCCTTCACATAGAGTTGATCAGGCTGTTGATTGTGGCCTGTAGAATGTTGTCCCACTCCTCTTCAATGGCTGTGAGAAGTTGCTGGATATTGACGGGAACTGGAACACAATGTCGTAAACAATCAAGAGCACCCCAAACATGCTCAATGGGTGACATGTCTAGTGAGTATGCGAGCCATGGAAGAACTGGGACATTTTCAACTTCCAGGAATTGTGTACAGATCCTTACGATATGGGGCTGTGCATTATCATGCTGAAGCATGAGTTGATGGCGGCAGATGAATGGCACGACTATGGGCCTCAGGATCTCGTCACGGTATCTCTATGTATTCAAATTTCCATCGATAAAATGCAATTGCGTTCGTTGTCTGTAGCTTATGCCTGACCATACCATAACCCCACCACCGCCATGGGGCACTCTGTTCACAACACTGACATCAGCAAACCGCTCGCCCACACGACGCCATCTGACCGGTACAGTTGAAACCAGGATTCAGCAGTCAAGAGCACACATCTCCAGCATGCCAGTGACCATTGAAGGTGAGCATTTACCCACTGAAGCCGCACTGCAGTCTGGTCAAGACCATACATGTATACATGTGGTCTGCGGTTTAGACGCCGGTTGGATGGACTGCCAAATGCCTTAAAATTACGTTGGAGGCGGCTTATGGTAGAAAAATGTACATTCAGTTCTCTGGCAACAGCTCCGGTGGACATTCCTGCAGTCAGCATGCCAATTGCATGCTCCCTCATGGGACCAACACTTTACATGTTGCATTTATATTTTTGTTCAGTATATAATGCATTTGGAAAGTATTCAGACCCCTGGACTTTTTACACATTTTGTTACGTTACAGCCTTATTCTAAAATGAATTAAATAATTTTCCCCCTCATCAATCTACACACAATACCCAAATATGACAAAGCAAAAACAGTTTTTTTTTTTTACATTTTTGAAGATTTAATACAAATTAAAAACTGAAATATGACATTTATATAAGTATTCAGACCAATTTCTCAGTACTTTGTTGAAGCACCTTTAGCAGCGATTACAGCCTCGAGTCTTCTTGGGTATGACGCTACAAGCTTGGCACGCCTGTATTGCAAACTGGTGAGGGTCCAAAAAGGTGACACTTTTTTGCACGTTATCATGCAAAAAATCCCTGCTAGGGGGAAATGCAGGTTAACTAATTAAACAAAGATCTACATGATCACATAATCAGTCTCTGTGTGTAAAATAAAGTGTTTAAGCTAACTCGCAGCTAAAAAATGAAAATAAAGCAATCCAATGTTATTTGTTGCCTAGACTTTATTGCAAATGACACTCAAGTCTTGAGAAAAAAACAATACACTACTATTGCAGTTAGCCATGACAGCATTTATAATAGACCGCTTGTGACCACACACATCCAAATATTGCACTTGGGAAAAAAACATCTTAAAGTAGAAATAGAATGAAACAAACAGGCATTCTATTTTTGCTCTATTATAGTGGCCACTATAGTAGACATAGATCAAGCGCACAAGGCTACATGTGTGCAAAAATAACGTTCACCAGATAAAACAATGAATATTCCGCCTCACTCACACACAAGTGTTACTGTCAAATTCAACACAACAAAAGCAGTATCTTTGGGCTACACATTATTACATTGTACACTTTCTGCCTGTGGACATCGGTTCTACAACGTGCCAGTAGAGCATGATACCCTTTGTTGGCATAATTGATCACTTTCAGGCAGAGAGTACACCTGGCATACCCCTGTATTGAAAAAGTTAGAAAGAGGGAAAGTGTGTGGTGTTCCTTTCACCTCTACAGTGAAATCCAGCTTAAACCAGGCCCAGCTCCACTTCATCCCTGTATCCACTTGCTTAATACTGTAATGACCTGACTAGATCATAAAGGAACAATTGTCCAGACAGAGGCTTGAGTTTACGAATTGACTGTTTATTAACCCAACTTCACACAGGCTACTGTTTGGCTGTAGCCCACGCCAAATAAACGAAGGATACTCCACAAACCAACCGTGAGCTTCTCTTGTGAAGCCCAGACGTAAGAGAAAGAATAATGGCTAAACCTAGTCTTAACTTCCAATGCTCCATCCCCCTGCCCAACCCCCCTCCATGCCAACCACCAGGATGCCCGGCATCAGAACATTCCAGGCATTCCCATGATTGGCAGATAGCAGGTTGATTGGCATGTCGGACACCGTGAACACTGGGTACTGGTAAGTACAACACAACCAACTAATTGCCTAAACCATAACACACTGTGCGGGTTGCTACAATACTTAATTAATAACCTCTTTGGGCTGAGATCCCGCTAACGGGATCGATATGACAACAGCCAGTGAAAGTGCAGGGCGCCAAATACAAAACAATAGAAATTCCATAATTAAAATTCCTCAAACATACAAGAATTTTACACCATTTTAAAGATACCATTCTTGTTAATCCCATCACAGTGTCCAATTTCAAAAAGGCTTTACGACGAAAGCAAACCAAACGATTATGTTAGGTCAGAGCCAAGTCACAGAAAAAACAGCCAAAGAGAGGAGTCACAAAAAGCAGAAATAGAGATACATTAATCACTAACCTTTGATGATCTTCATCAGATGACACTCATAGGACTTCATGTTACACAATACATGTATGTTTTGTTCGATAAAGTTCATATTTATATAAAAAAATCTCAGTATACATTGGCGCGTATACATTCAGTAGTTCCAAAACATCCAGTGATTTTGCAGAGAGCCACATCAATCTACAGAAATACTCATAATAAATATTGATAAAAGATACATCTATTATGCACGGAATTATAGATACACTTCTCCTTAATGCAACTGCTGTGTCAGATTCCAAAAAAGCTTTACCAAAAAAGCACACCGTGCAATTATCTGAGTACGGCGCTCAGAGACCAAAACAACCCAAACAGATATCCGCCATGTTGTGTAGTCAACAGAAGTCAGAAATGGCATTATAAATATTCACTTACCTTTGATGATCTTCATCAGGCTGCACTCCCAGGAATCCCAGTTCCACAATAAATGTTTGTTTTGTTCGATAATGTCCATCATTTATGTCCAAATACCTCCTTTTTGTTTGCGCGTTTAGCCCAGTAATCCAAATTCATGACGCGTGATCACTAGAAGCAGAAGAAAAGTCAAAAAGTACTGTTACAGTCCGTAGAAACATGTCAAGCGATGTATAGAATCAATCTGTAGGATGTTTTTAACATAAATCTTCAATAATGTTCCAACCGGAGAATTCCTTTGTCTTCAGAAATGCAATGGAACTCAAGCTAACTCTCACGTGAATGAGCGTGGCCGGCATGTGGCTCTCTGGCAGACCTCTGACTCATTCCCCTCTCATTTGCCCCCACTTCACAGTAGATGCATCAAACAAGGATCTAAAGACTGTTGACATCTAGTGGAAGCCTTAGGAAGTGCAATTTGACCCCATAGACACTGTGCATTCGATAGGGAATGAGTTGAAAAACTACAAACCTCAGATTTCCCACTTCCTGGTTGGATTTTTCCTCGGGTTTTGGCCTGCCATATGAGTTCTGTTATACTCACAGACATCATTCAAACAGTTTTAGAAACTTCAGAGTGTTTTCTATCCAAATCTATAATATGCATATATTAGCAACTGGGCCTGAGTAGCAGACAGTTTACTCCGGGCACCTTATTCATCCAAGCTACTCAATACTGCCCCCAGCCATAACAAGTTTTTAACAAGCAACGCCTCATTTTCACCTAATTCTCTCATTCTGAAAATTAACCACAGACTTTAGAGGGAAAACATCAGTTCACAGATAGCAGTTATTTCTTTAGCTAGTTAACATTTCACACAGATTGCAAGGGTCCAGTAAACAACTAACGTAATGCGTTATAACTTGAGGAACGGCAAGGAGTCGTACATCAGTTAATACTGTAGCGAATTGGTTAGGTTAATGTTACTAACGTTAGCGCATCGGATGTTGTAGCTGTCTGACTTTATTAGCCAGCTAACTTTCACACCATGAACTCAATTATTTGATCAGTTATGTTGGCTAACGTTGCTCAATATTTCTCTGGCTAGCTAACGGAGAATTCAATCTAGGTAGCAAGATACTTAACAATGCTAACAATACTTGTTCCACCACACTTTCCACCTCACCTCAAACTTTCCAAATGCCAGTTGTTTTTAGGTTACAGCTCATTAAGTACGCTTCATCACCTTCTCGTCCCCGTCTCTGTGGTCAGGCTTCTCACCTACCTCTTCATTATCTTTCAGGGGACGCGCTGCTGTAACTGGCAAACTGCCATTCCACTCTCCTGCTGTCTTCCCAGAGTACGCGCTGATGCTGTAACTAGCAATATGGTTGTCTCTTCTCTCTCTTCTCTCTTCAGTCGCGTGCTGCATTCTGTTGTTATGTGGACGATTGGCTGAGCCTTGGATATAGCCAGCATTGCTCCAAATGCATATCACTCCCAAACTTTTCTCAACGTATCTACACAAATCACATAGGTCACCTATTTTGGATTCAAAACAGCGAATTTTGCTGAAAGGTGACTAGTTTGCATCCCTGGTATTTGGGGAGTTCATCCCATTCTTCTCTGCAAATCTTCTCAAGCTCTATCAGGTTGGATGGGGAGCGTCGCTGCACAGATATTTTCAGGAGTCCAGGCTCTGGCTGGGCCACTCAAGGACATTCAGAGACATGTCCCGAAGCAACTCCGGCGTTGTCTTGGCTGTGAGCTTAGGTTCGTTGTCCCGTTGGAAGGTAAAGCTTCGCCGCAGTTTGAGGTCCTGAGCGCTCTAGAGCAGGTTTTCATCAAGGATTTCTCTATACTTTGCTCCGTTCATCTTTCCCTCGATCCTGACTAGTCTCCCAGTCCCTGCCACTGAAAAACATCCGCACTGCAGGGATGGTGTCACGTTTCCTCCAGACGTGATGCTTGGCATTCAGGCCAAAGGGTTCAATCTTGGTTTCTTCCGACCAGAGAATCTTGTTTCTCATGGTCTGAGAGTCCTTTAGGTACCTTCTGGAAAACTCTAAGCGGACTGTCATGTGCCTTTTACTGAGGAGTGGCTTCTGTCTGGCAACTCTACCATAAATGCCTGATCGGTAGAGTGATGCAGAGATGGTTGTCCTTCTGGAAGTTTCTCCCATCTCCACAGAGAAACTCTGGAGCTCTGTCAGAGTGATCATCGGGTTCTTGGTGACCTCGGTGACCATGGCCCTTCTCCCCCGATTGCTAAGTTTGGCCGGATGGCCAGCTCTAGGAATAGTCTTGGTGGTTTCAAACTTCTTCCATTTAAGAATGTTGGAGGCCACTGTGTTCTTGGGGACCTTCAATGCTGCAGAAATGTTTTGGTACCCTTCACCAGATCTGTGCCTTGACACAATCCTGTCTCTGAGCTCTACGAATAATTCCTTCGACCTCATGGCTTGGTTTTTGCTCTGACATGCACTGTCAACTGTGGGACCTTATATAGACAGGTGTGTGCCTTTCCAAATCATGTCAAATCAATTGAATTTAGAAACAATCAAGTTGTAGAAACATCTCAAGGATGATCAATGGAAACAGGATGCACCTGAGCTCAATTTCGAGTCTAATAACAAAGGGTTTTAATACTTATGTAAATAAGGTATTTCTGTTTTTGCTTTGTCATTATGGGGTATTGTGTGTAGATTGATGAAAAAAAAACAATAATTTAATCAATTTTAGAATATGGCTGTAACGTAACAAAATGGGGAAAATGTCAAGGGGCCTGGAAACTTTATGAATACACTGTAATAACTGTGGTTAGAGCCCAATAATTAGTCAGAAACCCATAACTGTCAGGGGTTGTAAATCAAGTCCTTATTGTCACTGCCCAACATTCTGGGAAACTGAAAAGAAGAGTCCCTCCCCTTCCCAACACTCTCCTCCAAGAACATCCCAGGACCTTCCTGCCCTTACAGTGAAGATAGGTCAAGGGTAGAGAGAGGGAGCAGAGGTGGGATGGGGAAGCTGTGCTCAGCAGTGGTGTGGAGGACATAGAGATATGGGGCTAGGGGCAGAGCAGAGCAGAGCTAAGCAGTGGTGTGGAGGACATAGAGATATGGGGCTAGGGGCAGGGCAGAGCTAAGCAGTGGTGTGGAGGACATAGAGATATGGGGCTAGGGGCAGGGCAGAGCAGAGCTAAGCAGTGGTGTGGAGGACATAGAGATATGGGGCTAGGGGCAGAGCAGAGCTAAGCAGTGGTGTGGAGGACATAGAGATATGGGGCTAGGGGCAGGGCAGAGCTAAGCAGTGGTGTGGAGGACATAGAGATATGGGGCTAGGGACAGAGCAGAGCTAAGCAGTGGTGTGGGGGACATAGAGATATGGGGCTAGGGGCAGGGCAGAGCTAAGCAGTAGTGTGGAGGACATAGAGATATGGGGCTAGTGGCAGGGCAGAGCTAAGCAGTAGTGTGGAGGACATAGAGATATGGGGCTAGGGGCAGAGCAGAGCTAAGCAGTGGTGTGGAGGACATAGAGATATGGGGCTAGGGGCAGGGCAGAGCTAAGCAGTAGTGTGGAGGACATAGAGATATGGGGCTAGGGGCAGAGCAGAGCTAAGCAGTGGTGTGGAGGACATAGAGATATGGGGCTAGGGGCAGGGCAGAGCTAAGCAGTGGTGTGGAGGACATAGAGATATGGGGCTAGGGACAGAGCAGAGCTAAGCAGTGGTGTGGAGGACATAGAGATATGGGGCTAGGGGCAGGGCAGAGCTAAGCAGTGGTGTGGAGGACATAGAGATATGGGGCTAGGGGCAGGGCAGAGCTAAGCAGTGGTGTGTAGGACATAGAGATATGGGGCTAGGGGCAGGGCAGAGCTAAGCAGTGGTGTGTAGGACATAGAGATATGGGGCTAGGGGCAGGGCAGAGCTAAGCAGTGGTGTGGAGAACATAGAGATATGGGGCTAGGGGCAGAGCAGAGCTAAGCAGTGGTGTGGAGGACATAGAGATATGGGGCTAGTGGCAGAGCAGAGCTAAGCAGGGGTGTGGAGGACATAGAGATATGGGGCTAGGGGCAGAGCAGAGCTAAGCAGTGGTGTGGAGGACATAGAGATATGGGGCTAGTGGCAGAGCAGAGCTAAGCAGGGGTGTGGAGGACATAGAGATATGGGGCTAGGGGCAGGGCAGAGCTAAGCAGTGGTGTGGAGGACATAAAGATATGGGGCTAGGGGCAGGGCAGAGCTAAGCAGTGGTGTGGAGGACATAGAGATATGGGGCTAGGGACAGGGCAGAGCAGAGCTAAGCAGTGGTGTGGAGGACATAGAGATATGGGGCTAGGGACAGGGCAGAGCAGAGCTAAGCAGTGGTGTGGAGGACATAGAGATATGGGGCTAGGGGCAGGGCAGAGCTAAGCAGTGGTGTGGAGGACAGAAGTTGTCTACACTTGACACTTACATGAGACTTCTGTCAGAATACGAAGCTTGCATTGAAAACACGAGTCTAGACGCACAAAAGTCACTTTGTGATCTGATTGTGTTCAGATCTGTCTGAACAGTTGGTCAGGGACGCATTGTGTGCTGATTTCTCCTCAGCCTGGATGCAAGAGAGATACAGTATGGGGCTAGGGTAGGGTAGAACTCAGGGTGAGGTGATGTCAGAGAGGAGTGGCCATGGCAGGGGTCAGAGCTCAGCCTCTTACCTGTTCTGTTGCTCCTGCTGCAGGAGCTGGACAGCGATCTTCCTCAGGTCCAGCACTTCCTTCAGCTCATCTTCATCCTCCTCAACTAGCTGATCTTTTTCAGAGCTGCAGGAAACAGGGACATGGCAATTCAGTTTGAAGCCAAAACCTATGCCAACTATACTCCCTATAATAGCATTAACTAAGTGTGTGACCCTACTATAGTGGCAGCTATCCAACAACATAACCTTCTCAGCATGTCTACTGTCTGGGCCTGTTATTATATTATGTCACTTCTGCTATCATCTACAGCTGCTAATTATCAACTATAGTACATTAACTAGTGTTGTAAATTAGTTATTTAAGGAGACAGATAGATCAATATGATTTCAGTTCAAACTTATAGAAGTTAAAAGGTGAATTTTCTTCCGTTCCTCCTTTCTTCTGTCTATTCAAGTGTAGTGAAGACTTACCCAGACTCCTCTTTCCAGTTCTCCTTATCTTTGCTTTGGTGTGACTTGTTAAGAACCTTCTCCAATTCCTGACACACAGAATAAAAAGTAAACTCAATAAAATCATGTTATTTTTATTTAACCTTTATTTAACTAGGCAAGTCAGTTAACCAAACCTGGGCTGCCGCCCTATGTGACTCCCAATCACGGCCGGTTGTGATACAGCCTGGAATTGAACCAGGGTCTGTAGTGACGCCTCTAGCACTGAGATGCAGTGCCTTAGACCGCTGCGACACTCCGGAGCCCATAAACAGATATGTAAAAGTAAAATCCCCACACTCTTATCCAAGTTCAATCACAACACATTTCATTTAAACTTCAAGCTGTGTGCTTTGGCTGATTCCACAGGTTTCCAGCCCCCAAAAAAAATAACGAGACGATCGGTTGGCTTTATTCAATCAAATGTATGGCATTTGAAGCTTTTGACTCAATGAAAGATAAGATTAGTTTAAAGCTTGTACCAAAACCTCCCATTCTTCAGAGCTAACAGTGGAAAAGAACAGGCACTAATTGGACACACTAGCTCACCCAGGGATAGCTCAACAGTGGAAGACTAGTGTAGTTAATGGTGTACTGTAGTGGTCATACAGCTCTCTATGGATCCCTGTTGATGTACCTTTATACATGAGATGTAGGGTCCACTCTGCTGCCCGTCTGACAGGGCAGCATCTTCCTCTGCGTTGGGCTCGATGAAGTCAAAGGGTACCTGATCTACGGGAGCAACACACCAGGTTGAACCTCAGACTAATGTGCTTGTTGCCAGTTGAGCCCATCAATGCTCAAACCGTTTTTTTCAAACAGTCAAATCCACTGCATCCAAACAGGTCTTACCTTTGCCTGACTCCATCTTGGAGAGGAGAGAGAGGGCATCGGCGCGGGCCGTCTCTGAGACCTGAGAGTGCAGGCTGATGGTATCATCGTCAGAGGGCTAGAGGAAGAGAGGGAGAAGGAAGAGGAGAAAGCTCAGTGTTAAAGTGAGCATAAAGCATAGAGTTCAGGTGTACTGAACATGTCTGCAGAAGAACTGCAGTGTCAGGATCAACGAGCCATGGTTGAACGCACAACAGTCCTCAGTACAATCTAGGCCTCAGTTCAGCCTGACTACAGTGGGTGAACTCTGACCTCTGTCGCAGACAGTCTTTTATCCCCGTTGTCACTGCCGATACCAGAGTCGGGAGCATGGTTCTTACTGGGGTAAAAATCCTCCATGCTGCAGAGACATATAAAGGGATAGTCAGTAATAAACAGTCAGACAGTTTTGATTCAGACACATTCATGACAATTTCGTAAGCACTTCAAAATATGTAGAGACCTGTGTCATTAATCTTCAAATATGTCATACCAGTTGTCATTACAGTTTCATGGCACATACTGCATATTCATATCATTCATGATGCATATGGTCAATGGTCTTGTCTGTAGTATACTTAAGCAATGAGGCCAGAGGGGGTATGGTATATGACCAATATACCACAGCTAAGGGATGTTGTTAGGCACAAAGCAATGAGGAGTGCCTGGATACAGCCCTTAGTCGTGGAATATTGGCCATATACCACAAACCCCAGAGGTGTCTTATTGCTATTATAAACTGGTTACCAACATAATTAGAGTAGTAAAAATAAATGTTTTGTCATACCCGTGTTATTGGTTGTCAGCCGATTGGCATTCAGGGCTCAAACCACCCTGTTTATAAATATAATTATGATATGATATAAGAGTGTATACCTGTCTGTGAGAGGCTGGGGAAGGCAGCGTTTGCCCAGAGAAGGGAGGTCCAGAGAGTCAGGCTTCTTATCCATCCTACAAGCCTGGATGTTCAGGTACTTAAAGATGTGCACCTTGCCCTTCAGGCAGATCTGAAACACACAAATACAAAGTGCATGAAGGATATATCCAAGTGCTGAAATGAAGTGCCCAAGTGTTCATTCAAGCAGAAATTAAATCATGCTGCCCACTAGATGGTGCAACTGTTCCTCGGAGACCATTAGGTGTATATCTTGGTATATCATGAAAACTGTCACAGCTAGGGGGAGTTGTTTCTAGGCATGATGCCAAGCTGAGGTTAACCTGTGTTAAATCGTCGGCACCCCATACCTGATACACATCGAGATGGCTGTGGATAATCCCATGCAGTGCCAAAATGTCATTTACAGCATAAACTACCACAGGTGTTGCCACACACTCTCACTCACACACTCTCACTCACACACTCTCACTCACACATACCTGTGCAGGTGGGGACTGCATAGGGTTGTTGTCGAGGACGATGTGCTGCAGCTGCCTGAGTCTCCTGTAGACAGGAGGGATCTCTGTGATTTTATTGCAGGAGAAGTCCAGTCTGATGAGTGGCAGGTCAGCCAGCTCTGGGGAGAGACAAAGAAAGAAAGCACAAGAGGCATGGGTTTGGATATAGAATAAGGAGAGAGATTACCCTCAGACCAGGGGAGAGGACATAGACAGCTACCTACCCTCAGACCAGGGGAGAGGACATAGACAGCTACCTACCCTCAGACCAGGGGAGAGGACATAGACAGCTACCTACCCTCAGACCAGGGGAGAGGACGTAGACAGCTACCTACCCTCAGGCCAGGGGAGAGGACGTAGACAGCTACCTACCCTCAGACCAGGGGAGAGGACATAGACAGCTACCTACCCTCAGACCAGGGGAGAGGACATAGACAGCTACCTACCCTCAGACCAGGGGAGAGGACGTAGACAGCTACCTACCCTCAGACCAGGGGAGAGGACGTAGACAGCTACCTACCCTCAGGCCAGGGGAGAGGACGTAGACAGCTACCTACCCTCAGACCAGGGGAGAGGACGTAGACAGCTACCTACCCTCAGACCAGGGGAGAGGACGTAGACAGCTACCTACCCTCAGACCAGGGGAGAGGACGTAGACAGCTACCTACCCTCAGGCCAGGGGAGAGGACGTAGACAGCTACCTACCCTCAGGCCAGGGGAGAGGACGTAGACAGCTACCTACCCTCAGACCAGGGGAGAGGACATATACAGCTACCTACCCTCAGGCCAGGGGAGAGGACGTAGACAGCTACCTACCCTCAGACCAGGGGAGAGGACGTAGACAGCTACCTACCCTCAGGCCAGGGGAGAGGACGTAGACAGCTACATACCCTCAGGCAGCATGTGAAGACAGTTCCTCCTGATGTTGAGTTCCCGTAATGAACGGAGCCTCCCAACCTGAGGGGGCAGCACCTGGATCTCATTACAGCTGATGTCCTACATGGGAAGACAGAAAGCAGGCTGTCACACACAGACACGCCAGTAACAATTTAGCTGCAGTGTTTTTTTATGAGCTCTGGGCTTGTGCTCACCAGTTCCATCAGTTCTTTGGCCTTCCCAATCTCCTCTGGGACAGACAGTAGCTTGTTGTTGCTCACCACCAGCACTTTGAGAGGGAGGTTGAACAGGTATTTTGGCAATGTTGAGAGAAGGTTCCGGCTATAGAAACACAAAATACACATGTACAATATAGGCAGTATGAAAGTTTTATCCTGTGCGCAAGGATAACATTGGGGACATTAGGAAAAGATCAAGCAATGAATGTCTCCTCAATGGGTTAACAAAATGTTAGTGAAACAGAGGACCAGAGCAGACTGATATCCGTGGCTATGTTTACACAGGCAGTCCAATTCAGATTATTTTACCACTAAATTGGTCTTTTTTTTTACCCCCTTTTTCTCCCCAATTGTCATGGTATCCAATTATTAGTAGTTACTGTCTTGTCTCATCGCTACAACTCCTGCACGGCCTCGGGAGAGGCGAAGGTCAAGAGTCTTGCGTCCTCCGATACACAACCCAACCAATTTGCACTGCTTCTTAACACAGCACGCATCCAACCCGGAAGCCAGCCGCACCAATGTGTCGGAGGAAACACCGTACACCTAGCGACCTGGTCAGCGTGCACACCCGGCCCGCCACAGGAGTCGCTCGTGCGTGATGAGACAAGGATATCCTTGCCGGCCAAGCCCCCCTAACCCGGACAATGCTGGGCCAATTGTGCGCCGCCCCATGGGCCTCCCGGTCGCGGCGCACAATTCTGGATAGCAGAAAGAACATTTGATATTGAGTCAATACTGCCATAATACTTAACTATACCAGGTCACTACAATGCTGATATCATGTTACAGTATGAGGTCATTGGGTCAACAGATCACGCCACATACTTCCATGAGTCATCACTGACCTTATGTTTAGATAGGTCAGCATCTGCAAGTTGATGATGGCTTCAGGGATGCATTTGATGCAGTTGTGGTAGAGGTTGAGAGACTCAAGGGGGGCGAACAGACACACCTCTGGAGGGATCTCTGTGAGCCTGTTCTTCGACAGATCTGGGGGAGGGAGAGCCAAGAGACAGACAGCAGGTGAGGGTCATGGGTACACAGGGACTACATACTGTCATACATGTATGGTCAAATTCTTCATCGAGTAGCACAGATCAGGTGTTGGCTACTGTATGTATCAGGATGTAATGTAAGAAAGGATCCAAACAGTCTCTCCAGAAGCTGCTGGACACTCTTAGAAAAAAGGGTTCTTAGGCTGACCCAATAGGAGAACCCTTTTTGGTTCCATGTAGAACCCTTTTGGGTTTTAAATGGAACCCGAACGGGTTCTACCTGGAACCAAAAATATTATTCAAAGGGTTCTCCTATGGGGACAGCCGAAAAACCCTTTTAGATTCTAGATGGCACCTTTTTGTGACGGTTGGGTCGTAAGAAATCCTCTGGGAGAGTAAATTGATTACACGCAGTCTTGACTGGTCAATATGTCTGAATGAGTGATCAATGGGAACATGGCATGTTTCTCAAAGACAGCTGGAATTACACTAGGCCTGAGCACAGTTCTATTACACACAGACTCTAGCACACAGTCATATCCATTTCCAGATCCAGTCACAGTCTTTCCCAAATCGATATATCGATTCAATGAGAGTAGTCTGGCCAACTCCTCTGTGTCTGTGTAATAGCTGTTGACCCATACTCTTTCAAATTCTGCATCAAACCAAAATTAACCTAGGTCCTTTGGTGTTTCGTGGATATTTGTGGCGCTGTTACAGTGGATACTTTTATCAAGTAGATGCCAGGAATTTACTAGCCACAGGTTGGTGAACCGGAGACAGTTAATCAGTCAGAGTTCAGTCCTCATCATGAATGGCACATTATAATACCTTATAGGCTTCAATGACAGGTAATACTCTGCTAAGATGAGAGGTTAAGGCAGGGGTTCTCAAACATTTTGGGGCCGGGGACCACTTCTGTGTTAGCAAATTGATCAGGGACCCCCTCATAATCACAACGCAACACGAGTGAGATAAGAATAGCCCACTAGGAGTTGTATTATTTATTATGACGTCTGCAGTACATGGCTAGACAAACCAAGCCTCGGGCCCGGGGAAAGTACATACATTGTAGGTTAATAATATTACATTGTATTGTAATACACAATTTAAACGCATTCTATGGATCCCTTGGCAAAAAGTAGTTACATCTGTTGGTAGTAAAATGTAATATATACACAGTACCAGTCAAAAGTTTGGACACACCTACTCATTCAAGGGTTTTTCTTTATTTGTACTGTTTTCTACATTGTAGAATAATAGTGAAGACATCAAAACTGTGAAATAACACATGGCGTTTGTACTTGCGTACTATTGTGTGTACAGATGAACATGGTCCCTTCAGGCATTTGGAAATTGCTCCCAAGGAGGACCTTTTTCTGAGGTCTTGGCTGATCTTTTTCACTTCAAGGCACTTCAAGAGTTTGAAGGTAGGCCTTGAAATACATCCACAGGTACACCTCCAATTGACTCAAATTAGATTCTAAAGCCATGACATCATTTTCTGGACATTTCCAAGCTGTTTAAAAGACACAGTCAATTTAGTGTATGTAAACTTCTGACCCACTGGAATTGTGATAGTGAATTATAAGTGAAATAGTTTGTCTGTAAACAATTGTTGGAAAAATGACTTGTGTCATGCACAAAGTACATGTCCTAACCGACAAACTATAGTTTGTTAACAATACATTTGTGGAGTGGTTGAAAAACGAGCTTTAATGACTGCAACCTAAGTGTATGTAAACTTCCAACCTCAACTGTATATTTATATATATATTTTATAGATCTGGCCGCGGACCCCCTGCAGTACCGCTGACCCCACTTTGAGAACCCCTGGTGTAAAGAGACTATAATTATGTTGCCCTCGTTCACAGTAATATTTTGCTGAATTAATTAGACTCACAGGGCTTACTGATTTCAGGGGTCATGAAACGGTGCGTAATGAGAAGAATGATTGATAAAGAGAGGTGGAGAGAAGAGAAGCGAGAGAGACAGCCGTGAGGAACACGTCACTGCCCCTTTCAGATAAGATTGTATGGTTGTGATGCAGTAGGCCCATCCCTCTGTCCAATAATTGATGTGATGGCGAGTGGAGTGCCTGGCACATTGTACTGTGCCCCTCCTCAGCCTCCGCTCTAGCCTCAGCTCGATCCCCAGCTGTGCTATCTGGCAGCTACCACTGCCTCTCGGAGAACCAATGATGTCTGGAGGAAGAGCCTCCTCCTCCACCCCCTGGAACAGACTCACTGCAGCTCCTCCATTCACAAATTACACGGTCTGCAATACAGCTACTGTACCTACCTACTGCACCACTCTCCATTCACAACAAGCTGCCTACTCTAGTTTACCACCTCCTCAATTCCTCACACACTATTCTACCACAACCACACTGTGCGTTACAAACAACTGATATTCTGTCACATGGTTCATGCACAATGTGGAATGATCACTATAGCTATGTTCACTGTACATTCTGTCTATTCCTACAACGTCTACATACAGTATCTTCCTGTGAACGTAACTGTAATGTAAGAGGCCTATCAGGGTCTGACCCCATACATGAGTAGTCTAGGCTCTGCATGTGTCCCTCACTCGATGAAGGAGAGTTCTGCAGTGCTCCGTGAAGGAACTGTGAAGGCCCTGGCTACCGATACCATGGCAACCACACGCAGAGAGGAGGGGAGCGGCAAGCAACTGAATCACATGAGGGGACGTGTCTATATGCCTTGATATGCATGTCTGTGTTTGCTTCAGTAGTGCATGCTTGCATGCAAAGGAGGGAAGGAGGTTGTGCTGATACAACTGATTTCTAAATGAAACTAAAACAAAGGTCAAGCTCCTCAAACACAGAGGGAGTTGGTTCCTGAGCAATCTAACAAACTGGTCTCAGCCCTATGTCTGTATGTAGGAGTGAGTGTTCAGCATGGTGAGTAGGAGGGTGTTGTCTGCCAAAACAATGCTGTTTTAATTAGAGGGCAGAGACGGCAGGACTAAAGCTTTATCTCTAGGCCAATCACAGGTCTTGGCAGACTACTTGATATTATGGCCTTGTTTTTTTCTCATCACTAATCTCAAAGCCAAGACTGCATAAAGATGCCCAACGTATCCTTGCATTTAAACAAGCTCAAATCCAGATATTTGATTGTCTTTCTGTACATTCTTAACCTGTAAAAGACCAACCAGGATGAATTCCAATTGCATCTCCTCCACTCATGAGAGACGTATTCCTTTCTTTCCGTTTTCCTGGGAATTACTAGTCAGGGAAATGATAATAGGAACCTGGGGCTACCATCCAGTCAGATCTCACATGGCAGAGACAAGACATGAAAGGAAAAGTGGGATCACAACAAGCCTCACTGCTAGTCAGACCCCACTGCTTATCACACACATTGTAGCACAGTATTGTAGCTCTGTTCAGAGAGAAAGAGCTGTTTTTGACAAACATAAGGGAGCCATCTCTGAGTAAGCCTGTTACAAATTGCAGCATTTACTGTGTGGGAGACATTTCCATAATGAAGTGTTTGTGTTTAACTCCGTTCCTGAGGCAGAGTTCTGAGGCGGGAAGATGGATACATCATCGCTCCATCACACAGCTAATGAAATGTGACAAAAACTCCAAGAACCTCCTCAGAGTTAGGGCTGGCACAATTACCGTATAAACGCCGGTTATGGATGTAGACGGTCATGAAATAAAATAACAGTCTTAACCGTTTAAAAATACAGTATATATATATCTTTTTTTACAAACAGCTGACTGAAGACGGGACAGCCAGGCATTGGTGCAGTTGAGTCCGTTTCCGCTGTAACATGGGTTCTTAACAACATGGCGAAACTGTTGCTGCTTGCTGAAACAAGAAACTAGCGGCATGAGTCTTCGGTTGCCAAGGCAACGGCCCCCACAAAATGCAGCGGCAGCACACAGAAATATAATTCATTCTAATTTCTAGCATTATATTTCTATGGCAGCACATGCAGTCGGGAGCGAAGGAGAGGAGAAAAGGTGTGTCTAAAACTGGTTTATTCCTACGGAGACCGCGGCCATTTTGGCTGGCCAATTACCGTCATCCAAAATTCCATAACTGTCATAACCCTACTCAGAGACGATGTCAACATGCACGCTACATCAAAGACTCTGTAGCACAGGGAACACAATCTACATTCCAGTCAGATGGGTCCTCGTGAAATTTACCTGCACTTATTCCAATATACAGGGCACTCAGAAAGTATTCAGACCTATTGACGTTTTACACATTTTGTTATGTTACAGCCTTATTCAAAATGGATTCAATAGTTTTCTTCCCCTCATCAATCTACACACACAATACCCCATAATGACAAAGCAAAAACAGGTTTTTACAAATGTTTGCATTTATATAAAAAAATATTTAAAAAAACAACAAACTGAAATATCACATTTACCTTAGTATTCAGACCCTTTACTCAGTACTTTGTTGAAGCACGTTTGGCAGCATTTACAGCCTCAAGTTTTCATAGGTAGAAGTTTGGCACACCTGTAGTTGGGGAGTTTCTTCCATTCTTCTCTGCAGATCCTCTCAAGCTCTGTCAGGTTGGATGGGGAGCGTCGCTGCACAGCTATTTTCAGGTCTCTCCATAGATGTTTGATCGGGTTCAAGTCTGGGCTCTGGCTGGGCCACTCAAGGACATTCAGAGACCTGTCCCGAAGCCACTCCTTTGTTGTCTTGGCTGTGTGCTTAGGGTCGTTGTCCTGTTGGAAGGGGAACATCGCCCCAGTCTGAAGGCCTGAGTGCTCTGGAGCAGGTTTTCATCAAGGATCTCTGTGTACTTTGCTCTGTTCATCTTTCCCTCGATCCTGACTAGTCTCCCAGTCCCTGCCGCATGTGACGTGACAAAGCGAATTCGACAGACATGTCATAATGTTCCTCATACAGACAGGCAGACTTGCAGCATGGAGAGGCAGTGATGGTAACCCCATGTGACAGTGACATCTCTCATCCTCAACCTCCTGTCCCTCACTGCACAGCTGTGATGCCTTAGAGGACTGCTGTATAACCCTGGTCTGCCTGGCTACATCACAGAGAGCTAGCCAGGCAAATACACCAATATCTTATACCAAGCCTAATGGTGGTGGGCTAAGGCACAAACACATCAACCCCTGTTACTGCCAGTAATTTAGCTTGTAGAGAAGTCACAGTGACCTATTTCACAGTGCCTTTCAGGTGGAGGGCTGTGTGGAGGGGCTGATGATGATGGAGGGGGCTGGGGGGAAACCTATCGTCTCAGCTGTGTACCAGAGGGGGTATAATCCCTCCGCCCCACGTCACTCCTCCAGGGACCTCTCTATCCACAGCAGGGTCACCCTCTCAGTGGAAGATGGGGAGAGGAGAGGGAGAGGGGGTTGGCATATATCACTCTATACCACACTATATCACTCCCACTCACAACCTGAGGATGTATCATTACAACTCCCCAGAGACCGAGCTGTAAATGGATGCTTGTAGGTCTCCTCCATTACTCCATCAGCCAGAGGGGACAAAAAGGCCCACGGTATTGCTTTGGGGCAGTAGACCCCAACAGAGATACAACCCCCTCCCCTTGTTATTCACCCCAACCTTGGGCTACGACCTTCATTTTCAGGTGATTTAGTCTGTATGAAAAATACTCCTGACCAAGGTCAGAAGATAATGTAAAGATAATGTAAAGATAATGTTGCGCCCAAATCGCATCAACATTTTGAAGATTGCGAGTCGATTCACTCTGACAACTGTGATGAATTAGGCCCGGTCACACAAAGATTAACATTTTCTAAAGAAACGGTGTGTTGATTCACACAAACATTCCCATATACTCATGCCTTAAACACACACATGCACACACACATGAACACATGCACACACATGATGTGTGTGTGCGTCACGTTCTGACCTTTATTCCTTTGTTTTGTCTTTATTTAGTATGGTCAGGGCGTGAGTTGGGGTGGGCAGTCTATGTTAGTTTTTCTATATTTTCTATTTCTGTGTTTGGCCTGATATGGTTCTCAATCAGAGGCAGTTGTCAATCGTTGTCCCTGATTGAGAACCATATTTAGGTAGCCTGTTTTCCTTTGTGTTTTGTGGGTGGTTATTTTCAGTCTTTGTGTGTCTGCACCAGATAGAACTGTTTCGGTTGTCACTTTGTTGTGTTCAGGTTCTTATTAAAAAGATGAACACTAACCACGCTGCGCTTTGGTCCTCTACTTCTTCCACCTTTGAATGCCGTTACAGTGTGTGTGTGATGGGGATGTGTCTCTGCTGATGCAGGTTTAATTGGCCCATTTGAGCCTGTGTGTGATGGAGCCTGAGCTCTGGATAATCATGGCCTAACACAGTAATTACAGACCTGTGTGAGGAGCTGTACAGCCCCTGGTAAAGACACACACACACAGACATACACAGCCCAGCTCAATTATGACATATTACTTACGATTACAGCAGCTCCATCAGCACCAATTAAACTATTTAGCAACACATTCATTGGCTTAATTGAATACGAGTCCATAGCTATTGGGAAGTACTGTATGTAGAGTCACACATGGATTCAGGAACATACACATATTGATCTCTGTTCTCTCCCACACGAACACATAGTCTCCTGTCTTTATCTCTGTCTCTCAGACACAAACACAGACACATCTAGACAGACAAAAGTGCTCTCTCTTTCTCACACACGCACACACACACGCACACACACACACACACACACACACCCTAATGTGAGGCTTAAGGCACAGCTTCAGCAGCCAATAAAAGCTTTGCTGCCAATTCTGTGCTGATAGCTAGTCTTCCAACATGCATCATTCATGTTGTACAGCGTAGGTGAGCCTTGATTTCAAATACGTGTGTCTACCCATGTAACCGGCTCATCCCTATCCTGTGATGTCAGAGCGCAGGAGCACTGTATGGGAGCGGTGAGAGAGCAGCCCCCCAGCACACAGGACCCAGCTCCCCTAACTCTGACTTTCAGCAGAACAACAAATCCCAGACAGACACATGAATCTGAGGGCCCACAGACACAGACTTGGAGACAGACAGACTATAGAGTGGAGGAGACAGACTGGCCAGACAGACATGAGGGAGAGGTGAGGAGAGAGACAGACTCAGGCATCTCTCTTTTGATGATATGTGCAGGAAGACAACAGTTGGTGGATGTGCTGTGAATCTAAAGGCTCATCTCTCCCATTAAGGGGAAGACCAGGGTTGGCCCAGGCCCACTTCTAGACTTAGACCTGGAGGTTATGAAGGGGACCCCCTGCTGGACTCAACAAAGGTCTGGCCACTCGTGTTTGGGGAACATTTGAAGCACACGGGTTGATGGGGAAGGGGGTGGGGAGAAGGGTGATGCTTTGCTTTTGTGATGCTGTCCATTTGTCTGTCTCTATCCTTGCCTCTGACCAAACGCCATCTGTGGCATAAGTAGGCAGCCAGGCAGACATACAGGCAGACATCTGTTAATGCCCAAAGAGCTCAAGCAGAACAGGGCCGGCAAGGCTGACTACCCTCCAGCCAAACCACTAGGCTGACTACCCTCCAGCCAAACCACTAGGCTGACTACCCTCCAGCCAAACCACTAGGCTGACTACCCACAGCCAAACCACCAGTATGACTACCCCCCCAGGCAAACCACCAAGCTGACTGACTACCCTCCAGCCAAACCACCAAGCTGACTACCTACCCCCCAGCCAAACAATCAAGCTGACTACCTACCCCCTCCAGCCAAACCACCAAGCTGACTACCTACCCCCCAGCCAAACCACCAGGTTTGACTACACCCCAGTCAAACCACCAGGCTTGACTACACCCCAGTCAAACCACCAGGCTTGACTACACCCCAGCCAAACCACCAGGCTGACTACCCCCCAGCCAAACCACCAGGCTTGACTACACCCCAGTCAAACCACCAGGCTTGACTACACCCCAGTCAAACCACCAGGCTTGACTACACCCCAGTCAAACCACCAGGCTTGACTACACCCCAGCCAAACCACCAGGCTGACTACCCCCCAGCCAAACCACCAAGCAGACTACCTACCCCCCAGCCAAACCACCAAGCTGACTACCTACCCCCCAGCCAAACCACCAGGCTTGACTACACCCCAGTCAAACCACCAGGCTTGACTATACCCCAGTCAAACCACCAGGCTTGACTACACCCCAGTCAAACCACCAGGCTGACTACCCCCCAGCCAAACCACCAGGCTGAAGCCTCTTCATCAAGTCAGGAAAGGACATTCAAAGTCTAACCACTAGGCAGGTAGCCAGCTGGTGGTTAGAGCGTTGGACTAGTAACCGAAAGATTGCTAGATCGAATCACAGAGCTGACAAGGTAAAAATCTATTGTCCTGCCCCTGAACAATGCAGTTAACCCACTGTTCCTAGGCCGTCATTGTAAATAAGAATTTGATGACTTGCCTAGTTAAATAAAGGTTAAGAATAAATAAAAATCTAGTGGAAATTACTCTGTCCTGCCTCCAGGACAAAACTCATCCCAATAAACATCAACCTGCGGACTAACATTGAGTAGTATCACTTAATACAAAGCAGCATAGAATGTATACAATCATTTGTTTTGAACTGACAATATTCTGTCACTGTCAAAGTACAATCTTAATTTAGAGAGTTGTAGTGATGGGGGTGGATAAATCGATACTGTAACATATTGGGACATTATTTCCTATAATATATCGTATTGTTTTGACAATATCGGAATATTGTTTTTGCGCTAGTTGGCTGTACCTGCACTAAAACTCAATTTTAAATAGAGAGACAATTAGTTTTCAGCATTTCTATTTCCATGACTGATCAAAACTCTCATGGCTCACTCTGCAGCAGACATATGGGGAACAATATGTTTGGAACATTGAAACACAAAATAACAGTATCGAATCACAATACATGTAGAATCACAATACATATAGAATCACAATACATGTAGAATCACAATACATGTAGAATCACAATACATGTAGAATCACAATACATAGAGAACCGTGAGAATCACAATACATATAGAATCGTGAGAATCACAACACATATAGAATCGTGAGAATCACAACACATATAGAATCGTGAGAATCACAACACATATAGAATCGTGAGAATCACAACACATATAGAATCGTGAGAATCACAATACATATAGAATCGTGAGAATCACAATACATATAGAATCGTGAGAATCACAATACATATAGAATCGTGAGAATCACAACACAT
Organism: Oncorhynchus mykiss; assembly: GCF_057628025.1. Lineage (NCBI taxonomy): Eukaryota > Metazoa > Chordata > Actinopteri > Salmoniformes > Salmonidae > Oncorhynchus > Oncorhynchus mykiss. The sequence continues at coordinate 17,510,435 of NC_143050.1, forward strand.
ATAGAATCGTGAGAATCACAACACATATAGAATCGTGAGAATCACAATACGTATAGAATCGTGAGAATCACAATACGTATAGAATCGTGAGAATCACAATACGTATAGAATCGTGAGAATCACAATACGTATAGAATCGTGAGAATCACAATACGTATAGAATCGTGATAATCACAATACATATAGAATCGTGAGAATCACAATACATATAGAATCGTGAGAATCACAATACGTATAGAATCACAATACATATAGAACCGTGAGAATCACAATACATATAGAACCGTGAGAATCACAATACATATAGAATCGTGAGAATCACAATACATATAGAATCGTGAGAATCACAATACGTATAGAATCACAATACATATAGAATCGTGAGAATCACAATACGTACACGGAGACTTGATGAACAAAATATCCAACAATAGAACTCCAAGTGCAGACAAACATCCTGATCTGGCTGGGATGTGTTCAGACTTTTTTTCTCTTTTTTTTCAGGCAAGCATACAGTGGGGAGAACAAGTATTTGATACACTGCCGATTTTGCAAGTTTTCACATTGTATGATTTTTAAGTAATTAATTTGCATTTTATTGCATGACATAAGTATTTGATCACCTACCAACCAGTAAGAATTCTGGCTCTCACAGACCTGTTAGTTTTTCTTTAAGAAGCCTCCTGTTTTCCACTCATTACCTGTATTAACTGCACCTGTTTGAACTCGTTACCTGTATAAAAGACACCTGTCCACACACTTAATCAAACAGACTCCAACCTCTCCACAATGGCCAAGACCAGAGAGCTGTGTAAGGACATCAGGGATACAATTGTAGACCTGCACAAGGCTGGGATGGGCTACAGGACAATAGGCAAGCAGCTTGGTGAGACGGCAACAACTGTTGGCGCAATTATTAGAAAATGGAAGAAGTTCAAGATGACGGTCAATCATCCTCGGTCTGGGGCTCCATGCAAGATCTCACCTCGTGGGTGATGATCAATGATCATGAGGAAGGTGAGGGATCAGCCCTGAACTACACGGCAGGACCTGGCCAATGACCTGAAGAGAGCTGGGACCACAGTCTCAAAGAAAACCATTAGTAACACACTACGCCGTCATGGATTAAAATCCTGCAGCGCACGCAAGGTCCCCCTGCTCAAGCCAGCGCATGTCCAGGCCTGTCTGAAGTTTGCCAATGACCATCTGGATGATGTAGAGGAGGAATGGGAGAAAGTCATGTGGTCTGATGAGACAAAAATAGAGCTTTTTGGTCTAAACTCCACTCACCGTGTTTGGAGGAAGAAGAAGGGTGAGTACAACCCCAAGAACACCATCCCAACCATGCAGCATGGAGGTGGAAACATCATTCTTTGGGGATGCTTTTCTGCAAAGGGGACAGGACGACTGCACCATATTGAGGGGAGGATGGATGGGGCCATGTATCGCGAGATCTTGGCCAACAACCTCCTTCCCTCAGTAAGAGCATTGAAGATGGGTCGTGGCTGGGTCTTCCAGCATGACAACGACCCGAAACACACAGCCAGGGCAACTAAGGAGTGGCTCCGTAAGAAGCGTCTCAAGGCCCTGGAGTGGCCTAGCCAGTCTCCAGACCTGAACCCAATAGAAAATATTTGGAGGGAGCTGAACGTCCGTATTGCCCAGCGACAGCCCCGAAACCTGAAGGATCTGGAGAAGGTCTGTATGGAGGAGCGGGCCAAAATCCCTGCTGCAGTGTGTGCAACCCTGGTCAAGAACTACAGGAAACGTATGATCTCTGTAATTGCAAACAAAGGTTTCTGTACCAAATATTAAGTTCTGGTTTTCTGATGTATCAAATACTTATGTCATGCAATAAAATGCAAATGAATTACTTAAAAATCATACAATGTGAAAACTTGCAAAATCGGCAGTGTATCAAATACTTGTTCTCCCCACTGTATCTAAAAAGGATCATACACAAACACAGTTTCCAAACAAGTCCCTGGTTTCAGAGGAACTGAGAGTCTTCCTTTGCAGAACAAAGTCAAAGTAGCATGGGTGTTAAATGTGGATCAGCCTGTTTAGAAACCTCATGGTCATTTGACACAGGGGTGTCTGTCTGGACTCCCCACCTTTAACGGTTAAGCATTGATTTCCTCACCCACTGTGTCTGTCTGCCCATCTTCACCCAGGGAGATAGGATTGAGGTGAGGGAGCCACGGAGGCTTGGTTGGAATGCCGCCTGTACAGGGTGACCAGGATCTCTCCCGATAGCACTGTGTGGTTTCAAGTTACAAAGTTGATTCGCCACATGCACAGGATACAAAAGGTGTAAAACAGTATCCTTAAATTCTTTCTTGAGAGCTCTTTCCCAACAATACAGTGAAAATAATAACAATAATAATAAATATAGATAAAAGGAAAAACACACAATGATAAGTTAAAGAAACATGAGGATGCAAGTATATATAGGTCTGTATCTTATTCAATATTCAGGGGTACTGGAGTGGTTGTGGTGGGTTTATGCATAAAAATGTGGTAGTAGATGGCGCCGAAGACCATGGCTGACGTTTGCAGACTTGTTTTCGAGTTGCTGTGCGTTTTGTTGCCAACCTGTTTTGCTACCTGACAACTTTACGGTTTTTACTTTTTAATTACCGTTTATATTTTAGTTTTTTTTCCCTCAACTTTTTCACTCCGAACGCTTTATCTTGACACGATTCGTCAGGACCTCCAACAGCCGAAGCTAAGTAGTAACATTAACATGATGCCTTCTAATTGCAGTCGCTGTACTCGCCTTACGGCGAGGATAGCTGTGCTACAAGCCCAGCTTCAGACGCAATCGCTAGGCAAGGGTAATTTCAGTGTAGGAAAGGATGAAACAGCGTCTGTGCCACCAGTAAGTACAGATAGTAGTATAAATCCCCTGGCACAGTCCCCGCAGCCGGACAACTTTCTCACGGTTTCTGGAAGGAAATGCTGTAGGAACGCTCAACCGGTGTCGCTCATTCAGCCGACAGAAACTTTCAACCGGTTTTCCCCATTAAGCAGCGGGTCGGAGTCAGAGGCCGAGTCTTCTCTGGTCTCTACTCCTCCCGTTACGGGGTCTGAGACGCCGAAGCTTCCCACCATTAGCTCTGACAAATTGAAAACTCTAGTCATTGGCGACTCCATTACCCGCAGTATTAGACTTAAAACAAATCATCCAGCGATCATACACTGTTTACCGGGGGGCAGGGCTACCGACGTTAAGGCTAATCTGAAGATGGTGCTGGCTAAAGCGAAAACTGGCGAGTGTAGAGAGTATAGAGATATTTGTTATCCACGTCGGCACCAACGATGTTAGGATGAAACAGTCAGAGATCACCAAGCGCAACATAGCTTCTGCGTGTAAATCAGCTAGAAAGATGTGTCGGCATCGAGTAATTTTCTCTGGCCCCCTCCCAGTTAGGGGGAGTGATGAGTTTTACAGCAGAGTCTCACAACTCAATCGCTGGTTGAAAACTGTTCTCTGCCCCTCCCAAAAGATAGAATTTGTAGATAATTGGCCCTCTTTCTGGGACTCACCCACAAACAGGACCAAGCCTGACCTGCTGAGGAGTGACGGACTCCTAGCTGGAGGGGTGCTCTCATTTTATCTACGAACATAGACAGGGCTCTAACTTCTCTAGCTCCACAATGAAATAGGGTGCAGGCCAGGCAGCCGGCTGTTAGCCAGCCTGCCAGCATAGTGGAGTCTGCCACTAGCACAGTCAGTGTAGTCAGCTCAGCTATCACCATTGAGACCGTGTCTGTGCCTCGACCTAGGTTGGGCAAAACTAAACATGGCAGTGTTCGCCTTAGCAATCGCACTAGGATAAAGACCACCTCCATTCCTGTCATTATTGAAAGAGATCATGATACCTTACATCTCAAAATAGGGCTACTTAATGTTAGATCCCTTACTTCAAAGGCAATTATAGTCAATGAACTAATCACTGATCATAATCTTGATGTGATTGGCCTGACTGAAACATGGCTTAAGCCTGATGAATTTACTGTGTTAAATGAGGCCTCACCTCCTGGCTACACTAGTGACCATATCCCCCGTGCATCCCGCAAAGGCGGAGGTGTTGCTAACATTTACGATAGCAAATTTCAATTTACAAAAAAAAAATGCAGTTTTCGTCTTTTGAGCTTCTAGTCATGATCTATGCAGCCTACTCAATCACTTTTTATAGCTACTGTTTACAGGCCTCCTGGGCCATATACAGCGTTCCTCACAGAGTTCCCTGAATTCCTATCGGACCTTGTAGTCATAGCAGATAATATTCTAATCTTTGGTGACTTTAATATTCACATGGAAAAGTCCACAGACCCACTCCAAAAGGCTTTCGGAGCCATCATCGACTCAGTGGGTTTTGTCCAACATGTCTCTGGACCCACTCACTGTCACAGTCATACGCTGGACCTAGTTTTGTCCCATGGAATAAATGTTGTGGATCTTAATGTTTTTCCTCATAATCCTGGACTATCGGACCACCATTTTATTACGTTTGCAATTGCAACAAATAATCTGCTCAGACCCCAACCAAGGAACATCAAAAGTCGTGCTATAAATTCACAGACAACACAAAGATTCCTTGATGTCCTTCCAGATTCCCTCTGTCTACCCAAGGACGCCAGAGGACAAAAATCAGTTAACCACCTAACTGAGGAACTCAATTTAAACTTGCGCAATACCCTAGATGCAGTTGCATCCCTAAAAACTAAAAACATTTCTCATAAGAAACTAGCTCCCTGGTACACAGAAAATACCCGAGCTCTGAAGCAAGCTTCCAGAAAATTGGAACGGAAATGGCGCCACACCAAACTGGAAGTCTTCCGACTAGCTTGGAAAGACAGTACTGTGCAGTACCGAAGAGCCCTTACTGCTGCTCGATCATCCTATTTTTCTAACTTAATTGAGGAAAATAAGAACAATCCGAAATTCCTTTTTGATACTGCCGCAAAGCTAACTAAAAAGCGGCATTCCCCAAGAGAGGATGACTTTCACTTTAGCAGTGATAAATTCATGAACTTCTTTGAGGAAAAGATTATGATTATTAGAAAGAAAATTACGGACTCCTCTTTAAATCTGCGTATTCCTTCAAAGCTCAGTTGTCCTGAGTCTGCACAACTCTGCCAGGACCTAGGATCAAGAGAGACGCTCAAGTGTTTTAGTACTATATCTCTTGACACAAAGATGAAAATAATCATGGCCTCTAAACCTTCAAGCTGCATACTGGACCCTATTCCAACTAAACTACTGAAAGAGCTGCTTCCTGTGCTTGGCCCTCCTATGTTGAACATAATAAACGGCTCTCTATCCACCGGATGTGTACCAAACTCACTAAAAGTGGCAGTAATAAAGCCTCTCTTGAAAAAGCCAAACCTTGACCCAGAAAATGTAAAAAAACTATCGGCCTATATCGAATCTTCCATTCCTCTCAAAAATTTTAGAAAAGGCTGTTGCGCAGCAACTCACTGCCTTCCTGAAGACAAACAATGTATACGAAATGCTTCAGTCTGGTTTTAGACCCCATCATAGCACTGAGACGGCACTTGTGAAGGTGGTAAATTACATTTTAATGGCATCGGACCGAGGCTCTGCATCTGTCCTCGTGCTCCTAGACCTTAGTGCTGCTTTTGATACCATCGATCACCACATTATTTTGGAGAGATTGGAAACCCAAATTGGTCTACACGGACAAGTTCTGGCCTGGTTTAGATCTTATCTGTCGGAAAGATATCAGTTTGTCTCTGTGAATGGTTTGTCCTCTGACAAATCAACTGTCATTTCGGTGTTCCTCAAGGTTCCGTTTTAGGACCACTATTGTTTTCACTATATATTTTACCTCTTGGGGATGTTATTCGAAAACATAATGTTAACTTTCACTGCTATGCGGATGACACACAGCTGTACATTTCAATGAAACATGGTGAAGCCCCAAAATTGCCCTTGCTAGAAGCATGTGTTTCAGACATAAGGGAGTGGATGGCTGCAAACGTTCTACTTTTAAACAGACAAAACAGAGATAGGTCCCAAGAAACAAAGAGATCTTCTGTTGAATCTGACAATTAATCTTAATGGTTGTACAGTCGTCTCAAACAAAACTGTGAAGGACCTCGGCGTTACTCTGGACCCTGATCTCTCTTTTGAAGAACATTTCAAGACCATTTCAAGGACAGCTTTTTCCCCATCTACGTAACATTGCAAAAATCAGAAACTTTCTGTCCAAAAATGATGCAGAAAAATTAATCCATGCTTTTGTCACTTCTAGGTTAGACTACTGCAATGCTCTACTTTCCGGCTACCCGGATAAAGCACTAAATAAACTTCAGTTAGTGCTAAATACGGCTGCTAGAATCCTGACTAGAACCAAAAAATGTGATCATATTACTCCAGTGCTAGCCTCTCTACACTGGCTTCCTGTCAAAGCAAGGGCTGATTTCAAGGTTTTACTGCTAACCTATAAAGCATTACATGGGCTTGCTCCTACCTATCTCTCTGATTTGGTCCTGCCGTACATACCTACACGTACGCTACGGTCACAAGACGCAGGCCTCCTAATTGTCCCTAGAATTTCTAAGCAAACAGCTGGAGGCAGGGCTTTCTCCTATAGAGCTCCATTTTTATGGAACGGTCTGCCTACCCATGTCAGAGACGCAAACTCGGTCTCAACCTTTAAGTCTTTACTGAAGACTCATCTCTTCAGTGGGTCATATGATTGAGTGTAGTCTGGCCCAGGAGTGGGAAGGTGAACGGAAAGGCTCTGGAGCAACGAACCGCCCTTGCTGTCTCTGCCTGGCCGGTTCCCCTCTTTCCACTGGGATTCTCTGCCTCTAACCCTATTACAGGGGCTGAGTCACTGGCTTACTGGGGCTCTCTCATGCCGTCAATGGAGGGGGTGCGTCACCTGAGTGGGTTGATTCACTGATGTGGTCATCCTCCAGCCTCCAGTATTTATGCTGCAGTAGTTTATGTGTCGGGGGGCTAGGGTCAGTTTGTTATATCTGGAGTACTTCTCCTGTCCTATTTGGTGTCCTGTGTGAATCTAAGTGTGCGTTCTCTAATTCTCTCCTTCTCTCTTTCTTTCTCTCTCTCGGAGGACCTGAGCCCTAGGACCATGCCCCAGGACTACCTGACATGATGACTCCTTGCTGTCCCCAGTCCACCTGGCCGTGCTGCTGCTCCAGTTTCAACTGACCTGAGCCCTAGGACCATGCCCCAGGACTACCTGACATGATGACTCCTTGCTGTCCCCAGTCCACCTGACCGTGCTGCTGCTCCAGTTTCATCTGTTCTGCCTTATTATTATTCGACCATGCTGGTCATTTATGAACATTTGAACATCTTGGCCATGTTCTGTTATAATCTCCACCCGGCACAGCCAGAAGAGGACTGGCCACCCCACATAGCCTGGTTCCTCTCTAGGTTACTTCCTAGGTTTTGGCCTTTCTAGGGAGTTTTTCCTAGCCACCGTGCTTCTACACCTGCATTGCTTGCTGTTTGGGGTTTTAGGCTGGGTTTCTGTACAGCACTTTGAGATATCAGCTGATGTACGAAGGGCTATATAAATACATTTGATTTGATTTGATTTACATTCTCCCAACCAATGGTGCAATTTTGTTATTTTGTTTGCGTTTTGTATAACTTATTCTTGTACTTATTGTGTACATAATGTTGCTGCTACTGTCTCTTATGACCGAAAATAACTTCTGGACATCAGAAAAACGATTACTAACCACAGACTGGAAGAAACATTTTCCTTTAACGTGTCCGACGAGAAGGATATCCTGCTTTCACTGGAACAGGCCCAGATCCACGCCTTTTGTGTGAAGAAAAGATGCCGGAAAAGGGAACGCAGATCGGGGATCCTTCTGAGAATCCGTAGGCGAGCTCGTAAACTCCCAATGCCTTCCATTCTTCTTGCTAACGTGCAATCGTTAGAAAATACAATTGATGACCTAATATTAAGATTATCTTACCAACGGGACATTAAAAACTGCAACATCTTATGTTTCACCGAGACGTGGCTGAAAGAAGAAACTAACAATATAGTGTTGGGGGATTTCCCATGCACCGGCAGAACAGAGATGCTACCTCTGGTAAGACGAGTGTGCCTTTTTTGTCAATAACAGCTGGTGCGCGATGTCTAATATTATTATTATCATAAGTACATTATGATAAGCTGTCGACCGCATCTACCAAGAGAGTTCTCATCAGTATTATTCATAGCCGTCTATTTACCACCATAAAGCGAAGATGGCACTTGTTAACAAACTATAGTTTTGGCAAGTCGGTTAGGACATATACTTTGTGCATGGCACAAGTAATTTTTCCAACAATTGTTTACAGACAGATTATTTAACTTATAATTCACTGTATCATAATTCCAGTGGGTCAGAAGTTTACATACACTAAGTTGACTTTGCCTTTAAACAGCTTGGAAAATTCCAGAAAATTATGTCATGGCTTTAGAAGCTTCAGATAGGCTAATTGACATCATTTGAGTCAATTGGAGGTGTGCCTGCGGATGTATTTCAAGGCCTACCTTCAAACTCAGTGCCTCTTTGCTTGACATCATGGGAAAATCAAAAGAAATCAGCCAAGACCTCAGAAAAAATTACTAATTGAGTTTATGTAAACTTCTGACCCACTAGGAATGTGATTGAAAAAAAAAGGCTTAAATTAATGACTCTCTACTATTATTCTGACATTTCACATTCATAAGTGTGAACAGGGCTGAAAAGTATCTGGTAGCAGGAATTTATAAACACTAATGGTAACGTACTATGGGTAATACACTGAGTGTACAAAACATTAGAAACATCTGCTCTTTCCACAACATAGACTGACCAGGTGAAAGCTATAATCCCTTGTGTCACTTGTTAAATCTACTTCAATCTAGTGTAGATGAAGGGGAGACAGGTTAAAGAAGAATTTTTAAGCTTTGAGACAATTGAGACATGGATTGTGTATGTGTGCGATTCAGGGGGTGAATGGGCAAGATCTGCCTATGAATGGGGTATGGTGCCAGGCGCACGGTTTGAGTGTGTCAAGAACTGCAACGCTTCTGGGGTTTTCACGCTCAACAGTTTCCTGTGTGTATCAAGAATGGTCCACCACCCAAAGGACATCCAGCCAACTTGAGACAACTGTAGGAAGCAATGGCATCAACATGGGCCAGCATCCACTTGACACCTTGTAGAGTTCATGCCCTGACAAATTGAGGCTGTTCTGAGGGCAAAAGGGGGCGCAACTCAATATTAGGAAGGTGTTCTTAATGTTTTGTACACTCGGTGTAAAAACACATGTAAACAGGTGTAATAGAGACCAGCAGATAGATACGGATGGTAATGCAAATTAATAATCAATGAACAGCAGCAGAATGGTAGTAATAAATCTAATCAATAATCATTTAGCAGCAGCAGAATGGTAGTAATAAATCTAATCAATAATCATTTTAGAAGCACCGTAGGTGTAAGGGGTGTGTGGTGTCAGTAATGAGTGTGTGTGTGTGTGTGTGTGTGTGTGTGTGTGTGTGTGTGTGTGTGTGTGTGTGTGTGTGTGTGTGTGTGTGTGTGTGAGAGTGTGAGTAAGAGATCAGGTGTAGACCTTACTGTGAAATGCTTACTTACAAGAGTTAAAATATTTACTAAATAAACTAAAGTAAAACAAATAGATATATACAGTGAGGAGAACAAGTATTTGATACACTGCAATAAAATGCTAATTAATTACTTGAAGATCATACAATGTGATTTTTTGGATTTTTTAGATTCCGTCTCTCACAGTTGAAGTGTACCTATGATAAAAATTACAGACCTCTACATGCTTTGTAAGTGGGAAATCCTGCAAAATCGGCAGTGTATCAAAAAAAAAGTTACACAAGAAAATGACATAACAATAATGAAGGTAAGGTGAGGGTAGGGTGTCTGAGTTGGTAGAGACCTGTGGATGAGCATAAAGTCCAGGCTAGTCATGAGAAAGAGCCGTCGATTTCAGACATTTGAAAAGGCCCTGAGGACGACGATATCTGCCTTAGCAGTTGCTCACCAAAAATAAACTATGGCAAAACACTGGGCTCGAACTCACAAGGCTCAAAGCCAGAGCGTGCTGCTTAGACCAAAGCACCATGGAAGTTCACAATTCTCTTGCAAGCAGGGAGAGTACTTGATGATGCTTAAAAGGACACAGCGCATTGCTTTAATTATTTTGTTTCAAACCTTTCCCAAACCATAGCTCGAACCTTACCCACTCAAAATGAATACCTAAACTTAACCCGTTGAGTTATTTCTGTTTTAACCCTGTAACCACCCAGAATTAACCCCGTAACCACGCAGAATTAATGGGTAAAACTATGAAATCGGGTTGTAGGGCCTCCCGAGTGTCGCAGCAGTCTAAGGCACTACATCACAGTCTAAGGCACTGCATCGCTGTGCTTGAGGCGTCACTACAGACCCATGAGGCGACGCACGATTGGCCCAGCGTCGTCAGGGTTTGGGTCGGCCGGGATGTCCTTGTCCCATCGCACTCTAGCGACTCCTGTGGCGGGCCGGGCGTATGCACGCTGACACAGTCGCCAGTTGGACAGTGTTTCCTCCGACACATTGGCACGGCTGGCTTCTGGGTTAAACGAGCAGTGTGGCTTTGCAGGGTCATGTTTTGGGGATGCACAGCTCTCTACCTCCGTATGGGAGTTGCAGGAATGGGAAAAGACTATAACTACCAATTGGATATCATGAAATTGGGGAGAAAAGGGGGTAAAAGTACCAAAAATAAAAAATAAGATCAGGTTGTAGAGTCAGAGTGGATAGTCTGTGGGAGAGGGAGAGCAGTAGTTGTTAGCCATTTACCAGTCTTATGGCCAGGGAATAGAAGCTGTTTAGTGGTCTGTTGGTCTGAACCTTGATGCATCGGTACCACCTGCCGGATGGGAGCAGGGAGAACAGTCTATGTCTTAGGTGACTGGAATCTTTGGTAATCCTTTGGACCTTTCTCAGACACCGTCTGGCATGTAAGTCCTGGATGGCTGGGGGCTCGCTTCCAGTGATGCGCTGGGCCATCCGCATCATCCTCTGTAGGGCCTTGCGGTCGAGGTCGGTGCAGTTGCCATTCCAGGCGGTGATACAACAAGTCAGGATGCTCTCGATGGTGCAAAAGTAAAAGTTGTAAAAGTTCCTGAGGATCTGATGGGCCATGCCAAACCATTTCAGCCTCCTGAGGGAAATAGGTGCTGCAGAGCCTTCTTCACAACTGTGCTTGTGTGAGAGGACCATGTCCTCAGTGATGTGGACACTGAAGCTCTTGACCATCTCTACCGTGGCTCCGTCGATGTGGATGGGGGTGTGCAACCCCCCCCCCCCCCTGGTTTCTGTTGTCCACAATCAGCTCATTGGTCTTGCTGACGTTGAAGGGAGAGGTTGTTGTCCTGGAACCACACTTCCAGGTCTCGGACCTCCTCCCTGTAGACTGTCTCATCGACATTGGTGAACAGGCCAACCACCATTGTGGCATCAACAAAACTTGATGATGGAGTTAGAATCGTGCGTGGCCACATAGACGTCGGTAAACAGAGAGTACAGGAGAGTTGAGAACCAGCATGGCAGAGGTGTTGCTGCCTATCCTCACCACCTAGGGTTGGCCGGTCAGGAAGTCCAGCATCCAGTTGCAAAAGGAGGGGTTTAGTCCCAGGGACCCGAGCTTGGTGACAGGCTTGGAGGGCACTATGGTGTTGAGCTGTAGTGGATGAACAGAATTGTCACATAAGTATCCCGCTTGTCTACTGGTTAAAGCCTGTAAGTAAGCATTTCACTGTAATGTCTACACCTGTTGTATTCGGCGCACGTGACAAATAAACTTTGATTTGATTTGAGTGGGCATCGTCTTTAGATCTGTTCGGGTGGTATGCAAATTGAAGTGGTTCTACAGTGTCTGGGTTGATGGACTTGATGTGTGCCATGAGTGGTGCAGTCGCCTTCTGGGAAAATCACAAATCAGAAGGCAAAGAGTGTGGCAGCTTCATGTGTGTATGAGCGTTTACGCAAAATGGGAATGAGAAAGTGTTAGTATTCTGGAGCCAGCGGAGTGTGTCTTCATACAGTGCATTCAGAAAGCATTCAGCCCACTTGACTTTTTCCACATTTTGTTACGTTAGAGCATTATTCTAAAATGTATCAAATTGTTTGTTTTCCTCATCAATACCCTAAAATGACAAAGCAAAAATAAGAATTTTTTGAAAACTGAAATATCACATTTACATAATTATTCAGACCCTTTACTCAGTACTTTGTTGAAGCACCTTTAGCAGCGATTACAGCCTTGAGTCTTCTTGGGAATGAAGCTACAAGCTTGGCACGCCTGTATTTGAGGAGTTTTTCCCATTCTTCCCTGCTGATTGTCTCAAGCTCTGTCAGGTTGGATGGGGAGCGTCGCTGCACAGCTATTTTCAGGTCTCTCCAGAGATGTTAGATCGGGTTCAAGTCTGGGCTCTGGCTGGGCCACTCAAGGCCACTCCTGTGCTGTCTTGGCTATGTTCTTAGGGTTGTTGTGCTGTTGGAAGGTGAACCTTCACCCCAGTCTGGAGGTCCTGAGTGCTCTGGAGCAGGTTGTCATCAATGATCTCTTTGTACTTTGCTCCGTTCATCTTTCCCTTGATCCTGACTAGTCTCCCAGTCCCTGCCGCTGAAAAACATACCCACAGCATGATGCTACCACCACCATGCTTCACCGTGGGGATGGTGTCAGGTTTCCTCCAGACGTGGCACTTGGCCTTCAGGCCAAATACTTCAATCTTGGTTTCATCAGACCAGAGAATCTTGTTTCTCATTGTGTCCTTTAGGTGCCTTTTGGTTAACTCCAAGCGGGCTGTCATGTGCCTTTTACTGAGGAGTGGCTTCCATCTGGCCACTGTATCATAAATGCCTGATTGGTGGAGTGCTGCAGAGATGGTTATCCTTCTGGAAGGTTCTCCCATCTTCACAGAGGAAATCTGGAGCTCTGTCAGAGTGACCATCGGGATCTTGGTCACCTCCCTGACCAAGGCCCTTCTCCCTTGATTGCTCAGTTTGGCCATGCGGCCAGCTCTAGGAATAGTCTTGGTGGTTCCAAACTTCTTCCATTTAAGAATTATGGAGGCCACTGTGTTCTTGGGGACTTTTAATGCTGCAGACATTTTTTGGTACCCTTCCCCAGTTCTGTGCCTGGACACAATCCTGTCTCAGAGCTCTTCGGACAATTCCTTTGACCTCATGGCTTGGTTTTTGCTCTGACATGCACTGTCAACTGTGGGACCTTATATTGGGGCGGCAGGGTAGCCTAGTGGTTAGAGTGTTGGACTAGTAACCGGAAGGTTGCGAGTTCAAACCCCCGAGCTGACAAGGTACAAATCTGTCGTTCTGCCCCTGAACAGGCAGTTAACCCACTGTTCCCAGGCCGTCATTGAAAATAAGAATTTGTTCTTAACTGACTTGCCTGGTTAAATAAAGGTAAAATAAAAAAAATAAAAATATTGACAGGTGTGTGCCTTTCAAAATCATGTCCAATCAATTAAATTTACCACAGGTGGACTCCAATCAAGTTGTAGAAACATCTCAAGGATGATCAATGGAAACAAAATGCACCTGAGCTCAATTTCGAGTCTCATAGCAAAGGGTCTGAATACTTATGTAAATAAGGTCTTTAAAAAGGGAGAAAAAAAATGGACATTTGCAAAAATGTCTAAAAACCTATTTTCACTGTCATTAAGGGGTATTGTGTGTAGATTTATGAGGGAAAAACATCTATTTAATCCATTTTAGAATAGGGATGTAATGTGCCAAAATCTGAAAAAAGTGAAGGGGTCTGAATACTTTCCGAATGCACTGTATGTGTGACGGTGGGAGTGGTGGGTTGTGCATTTAGGTTGGCTGGGAAAATTCAAGAGTGTTTACATGTGTATGTGGAGGAGGTGGTGTGTGTGGGAGAGAGGTGGTAGTGGAGAGGACTGCTTAATTACCAATTTATAAAGATACCATGTTTATTGGGGGGGTTTGTCAGTAGGGCTGTGACGGTCACGAAATTTCGTCATATGGTGATTGTCAAGCAACTAACTGTCGGTCTAACGACAATTGACCGCTAATTAACATAAACACATTAAGCATCTCTCGGCTACCACACCACCTCTAATAAATCGAATATATTAATAAATGTAATATATCCTACACCTTCACATTAAATCCATTATTTATTTTAGACAGGTCTAAAGAAACTGAAAATGTAGTCTATTTCAGAAGAAAAGAATAGCATACTCTGAGTAGTCCTTATGTTAGGTCCTGATGTGGCTATGCCAAATGGCTGTGGGCTACACTAGTTCATTTAGCAGACAAGATCTGCTTATAATTCCATGGTATTATTTCATATTATTTTATGGTATGAAGAATACAATTGAACAAACCTGAATAAAATATCAATATTTTCTACAAACGATTTGAGGGAGTTCGCACACGCGACAATTCTGTGTTGAGTATTTAAAAAATAAATAGGTATTCCTATATGCTTAATTTAGAGTTATTAATGTGACTTTAGTTGTTCTGCAAATGTTGGGCTATCCGTATGTTTTGATTTTTAATACATTGTAAAGCTGCATGATGAGACTCTAATGACGATTTGAAAAAAGTCACTTGAAAAGGCATGAGCTCTGCTTTGTGTTTTGAGCAGGCTGTACATACTCCAATAGTCTTTCATTCACAATTTGACAAGCACTTGATAAGGCCTCGAATTTCAAGGCGGCATCCCCTTTTGTGGCCGTAATGCATCCTTAAAAAAACATTTTTGCAGCCCCCAGAGTGTTGCTTTGTGCCCTTCTCCCGGAGTGTGCTGCGCAATCCGATGCGCCTCCCACTGACACGGCTCTCCGTCAAGTGATCGGGTCTTTCTCAAAGGCTACAAGTGAAGACAGACAGATCGGGGATGCAGCTGTGCGTGTCGTTATCCAATTCCGAGGAGCATATTGAAGATATTGGAAGAACTGTCCACTTGTACTTTTTGTCAGCCAACAAGATGAGTAGGCCTAACGAACAGCAAAAGCACTAGCCTATGTCAATCTACTATCCCCCAAAGTACAAAAGTAGACCTATTCTATTCTGTGTGAGAAATAAATATTCCAAACATAGTCTGGGACAGTTGTGGGATGCGATAGATCCCAAATTAATCATTTACAACCACTAGCATCAAAAAAACTTTTTTATGCAATGTCGCTGACACAACAGATTTAGCGTAAAATATTGATAAACTATTCGGCTAGTTCTTCACATTATAACCACAGCAATGTGCACATGGTAGTAGGCTATAAGTGCAACATTTCCATTAGCGGAAAACACCATTATCAAAAGTGACTGCAAATGCAATTATGCATGTAATGCTCTACACCCCTTGCAAAGCAGATTAATGTGCTTCATTTTAAGAAGTTATTTGGCCACTTTAGTTGTGATACAAACCTTATTAAAACATATAGGCCTCTGGGCTAGGCTACATGAGATGTTTTTTTAATTAAAAATAATTGACCATTATCATTCACCTGTATCGAAACAGGGGCAGCGGGAAAAAAATACATGTCACCTATGCACTTAAATAGCGAATGGAGAACACTTTTCCCCCGTGGTTTATTTTCATGTCAGTCAGGTAGGCTATACACCTGTTGTAAATATAAGCAATGTGCTTAATATTAGGAAAGTTGAGCAATAAATATAGTACTCCTAGCCTATAGAAAGCTGATGGGATCCTCGTCTTTTTATTAGAGGCCATCATTCTGTTTTCTCATGCAATTGCATTGCCTAAAGAAATGTTGCGCAACATGAGCTCTCATGAGTAAAGTACGGTACAGTAGGGTTCGGTACAGTAGGGTAGGGTACGGTAGAGTAAAGTACGGTGCAGTAGGGTGCGGTGCAGTAGGGTAGGGTAGGGTAGAGTAGGGTAGGGTAGGGTAGAGTAAAGTACAGTAACGTAGAGTACGGTACAGTAGGGTAGGGTGCAGTAGGGTAGGGTACAGTACAGTAGGGTACGGTACAGTAGAGTACGGTACAGTAGGGTAGGGTACAGTAGGGTAGGGTACAGTAGAGTACGATACAGTAGGGTAGCGTACAGTACAGTAGGGTACGGTACAGTAGGGTAGGGTACGGTAGAGTAAAGTACAGTAAAGTAGAGTGCGGTACAGTAGGCTACGGTACAGTAGGGTACGGTACAGTAGGGTAGGGTACGGTAGGGTAGGGTACGGTAGAGTAAAGTACAGTACAGTAGCGTGCGGTACAGTAGGGTAGGGTACAGTAGGGTACGGTACAGTAGGGTAGGGTACGGTAGGGTACGGTAGAGTAAAGTACAGTACAGTAGTGTGCGGTACAGTAGGGTACGGTACAGTAGGGTAGGGTACAGTAGGGTAGGGTACAGTACAGTAGCGTGCGGTGCAGTAGGGTACTGTACAGTAGGGTACGGTACGGAGGAGTAAAGTACAGTACAGTAGCGTGCAGTGCAGTAGGGTACGGTGCAGTAGGGTACTGTACAGTAGGGTCAGTAGCGTAGGGGAATGCAGCAGCAATGCTGGCCTGTCGGCTCCAACATCTGGCCAGCTTGGGTCTCTGCTCTCCAGCCTCTCTCCAAGGTCAGGGCATCGGCTTACAGCTCTCACACATTCCCATTGGAAAAATAACTGACTGGCGACAAACTGTCAACAGCATACTGCAAACATGCACCTTTGTGTCAGCTCACCTTCCTCTGTCTTTGTATCCGTCTTACGTAAACAATACACACACAAAGACACATGCGCTCTCTCTGGTTCACTTATCAGGATGATGCAACTTTCATTGCTTGAACACATGGGAAGAGTGTTGATTGAACACATGGCATAGGACTATGTTGACAGCTCCTAGCCTATAGAAAGCTGATGGGATCCTCGTCTTTTTATTAGAGGCCATCATTCTGTTTTCTCATGCAATTGCATTGCCTAAAGAAATGTTGCGCAACATGAGCTCTCATGAGTAAAGTACGGTACAGTAGGGTACGGTACAGTAGGGTAGGGTACGGTAGAGTAAAGTACGGTGCAGTAGGGTGCGGTGCAGTAGGGTACGGTACAGTAGGGTAGGGTACGGTAGAGTAAAGTACAGTACAGTAGGGTACGGTTCAGTAGGGTACGGTACAGTAGAGTACGGTACAGTAGGGTAGGGTACAGTACAGTAGGGTACGGTACAGTAGGGTACGGTACAGTAGGGTAGGGTAGGGTAGAGTAAAGTACAGTAACGTAGAGTACGGTACAGTAGGGTAGGGTACGGTAGAGTAAAGTACAGTAAAGTAGAGTGCGGTACAGTAGGCTACGGTACAGTAGGGTACGGTACAGTAGGGTAGGGTACGGTAGGGTAGGGTACGGTAGAGTAAAGTACAGTACAGTAGCGTGCGGTACAGTAGGGTAGGGTACAGTAGGGTACGGTACAGTAGGGTAGGGTACGGTAGGGTACGGTAGAGTAAAGTACAGTACAGTAGTGTGCGGTACAGTAGGGTACGGTACAGTAGGGTAGGGTACAGTAGGGTAGGGTACAGTACAGTAGCGTGCGGTGCAGTAGGGTACGGTACAGTAGGGTACGGTACGGAGGAGTAAAGTACAGTACAGTAGCGTGCAGTGCAGTAGGGTACGGTGCAGTAGGGTACTGTACAGTAGGGTCAGTAGCGTAGGGGAATGCAGCAGCAATGCTGGCCTGTCGGCTCCAACATCTGGCCAGCTTGGGTCTCTGCTCTCCAGCCTCTCTCCAAGGTCAGGGCATCGGCTTACAGCTCTCACACATTCCCATTGGAAAAATAACTGACTGGCGACAAACTGTCAACAGCATACTGCAAACATGCACCTTTGTGTCAGCTCACCTTCCTCTGTCTTTGTATCCGTCTTACGTAAACAATACACACACAAAGACACATGCGCTCTCTCTGGTTCACTTATCAGGATGATGCAACTTTCATTGCTTGAACACATGGGAAGAGTGTTGATTGAACACATGGCATAGGACTATGTTGACAGCTCCTGCAATGATCCAACATACTAGAGAACAATATAATAGGGATTTTATCTAACACTTTTAGAAATTCTATCTTGCTGTGTTAAAAGTTTTTAAGCATTCCGAAAGTATTCTTCAAAGGGAATTCATTGAACTCTGATTGTATTCTGTCTTGTGGTTCGATGTTCCAGAATTCTATCTTCATTGATTCTATTTGAGAGTTCCGATCTGTTCAGATGATTCCATCTGGGAGAATTCTGTCTGGAACTAGAGTGGGGTTCGGTTTGAGAAGGCTCTATCCACTGAGTATACTCCTCTATACACGGTTCTGTCATCACGGATTCTGTCAGAGAAGAATTCTGTCTGGAAAAGTTTGGTTTCGAAGGGTTCTGTTTTAGAAGGTTCTGTCTGGAAGGGTTCCGCTTGAGGGTTTAAGGAAATGTGATCTACTATTGGGTTCATGTCTTCTTAGAGCATTGTATAAGCAAGAGTCTTGCATAGGACAAGGCAAAACAAAACAAAGTGAGATTTTGCATTATGAAGATATCCTCCACTGAAAAGAGTGAAGTTCCTGTCCTTGCTTGCCCAACCATCCATTTGTAATATGTCATCTCGCCAAAACCAGATCGAGCATGTTTTTTCTGGAGTGATGTTTCATTTTGACTGTGTGCTGTAAAACAGTGGAGGCTGTTGAGGGGAGGACGGCTCATAATAATGGCTGGACCGGAGGGAATGGCATCAAACACATGGAAATCATGTATGTGATGTATTTGATAGCATTCCACTGATTCCGCTCCAGCCATTACCACGAGCCCGTCCTCCCCAATTAAGGTGCCACTAACCTCCAGTGCTGTACAAGAATTTGTTACTAGCTTACAATATCAACGATAAGTCATCGTCATTAAAACCTTTTCTTTAGATGATCTGTCAAGTGTTTTTCCAAGTAACTACTGATTCTTTCTTCCTAAAACTAAAATAGACCCGTTTCTCTTTCTGAACTAGCAATCATGTACTTGGACTTAAAATCAGTACAGAAATAGAACACTATTCATGCAACTGATGCATTTCTCCTTTCATCCCAACACTGATCTCTGAACAGGACTATCTCCATCTGCCAGTTGAATTTAGGTTGAGGATTTGATGATGCCAGCTTAAAGAAGATATGCCTTCCATTTCTTTTTAAGGGTTTTTCTCAAAGATGACAAAGTCACCATCAAGAGGAATCCCTTGTGAAAATGTCAAAAATAAAAAAAATCCTCAGCATATTCCATTCTTGCAAAATAGTTTTCTTCGCATTCTACACTATAATGTGTGAATGGAAATACACCTGCTATAAAATAAAACAGCCTTCTTTATCCATCTGAAAGGGACTGCTTGTCCTCCCTTTATGTACAGTGCCTTGCGAAAGTATTCGGCCCCCTTGAACTTTGCGACCTTTTGCCACATTTCAGGCTTCAAACATAAAGATATAAAACTGTATTTTTTTGTGAAGAATCAACAACAAGTGGGACACAATCATGAAGTGGAACGACATTTATTGGATATTTAAAACCTTTTTAACAAATCAAAAACTGAAAAATTGGGCGTGCAAAATTATTCGGCCCCTTTACTTTCAGTGCAGCAAACTCTCTCCAGAAGTTCAGTGAGGATCTCTGAATGATCCAATGTTGACCTAAATGACTAATGATGATAAATACAATCCACCTGTGTGTAATCAAGTCTCCGTATAAATGCACCTGCACTGTGATAGTCTCAGAGGTCCGTTAAAAGCGCAGAGAGCATCATGAAGAACAAGGAACACACCAGGCAGGTCCGAGATACTGTTGTGAAGAAGTTTAAAGCCGGATTTGGATACAAAAAGATTTCCCAAGCTTTAAACATCCCAAGGAGCACTGTGCAAGCGATAATATTGAAATGGAAGGAGTATCAGACCACTGCAAATCTACCAAGACCTGGCCGTCCCTCTAAACTTTCAGCTCATGCAAGGAGAAGACTGATCAGAGATGCAGCCAAGAGGCCCATGATCACTCTGGATGAACTGCAGAGATCTACAGCTGAGGTGGGAGACTCTGTCCATAGGACAACAATCAGTCATATATTGCACACATCTGGCCTTTATTGAAGAGTGGCAAGAAGAAAGCCATTTCTTAAAGATATCCATAAAAAGTGTCATTTAAAGTTTGCCACAAGCCACCTGGGAGACACACCAAACATGTGGAAGAAGGTGCTCTGGTCAGATGAAACCAAAATTGAACTTTTTGGCAACAATGCAAAACGTTATGTTTGGCGTAAAAGCAACACAGCTGAACACACCATCCCCACTGTCAAACATGGTGGTGGCAGCATCATGGTTTGGGCCTGCTTTTCTTCAGCAGGGACAGGGAAGATGGTTAAAATTGATGGGAAGATGGATGGAGCCAAATACAGGACCATTCTGGAAGAAAACCTGATGGAGACTGCAAAAGACCTGAGACTGGGACGGAGATTTGTCTTCCAACAAGACAATGATCCAAAACATAAAGCAAAATCTACAATGGAATGGTTCAAAAATAAACATATCCAGGTGTTAGAATGGCCAAGTCAAAGTCCAGACCTGAATCCAATTGAGAATCTGTGGAAAGAACTGAAAACTGAAGCCTGAAATGTGGCAAAAGGTCGCAAAGTTCAAGGGGGCCGAATACTTTCGCAAGGCACTGTATCTGCACTATTCTGCAGCATATATTTCCTTTTATAGAGACAGAGAAGAGAAAAAAGTAAATGCAGTAGCACTGATCAAACACACCAGGCCTATAGATAGGCCCATAGATAGGCCCATAGATAGGCCCATAGATAGGCCCATAGATAGGCCCATAGATAGGCCCATAGCAGTGCATTTAGCCAACTGTCTTCTGGCCTTATATCACTTCTGCAACATCACTCTAAATTACAATCAACACTGCATGCATTCAATCTCAACATGGAAGGCAACTATCTGGTCTTTCACAAGTCCTCCCTATCCCCACATTGAAATAACTTGTCAAGTATCTTCTCGCCGGCAGGTCTTGCCTTTGATAGTGCCAATGACGAGATCATCACATCCCACCTGATTCATCAAACAACAAGCCTGCTCTCTCACCAATACACACACTCAAACTTCCTGTCGTCTTCACAACTTCTCAAGACTAGTTCGGTATCATGCATTTTTTTTTTACACATTGCTCTGTTATATAGTATACACTTCACACAACACTGTTGTCATTATGTGCTGAACCCAACGCACACTGCCGTCATGTCACAAAAGTCAAGTCAGTCCGATCACTTGAGGAACTGATAAACTGTGAAATAAGTATGTTTGTATGCAGTAGCTAACAAATGCATCTCGTTCCAAAAATAGACATCAAGTAGCTCGTTAGTTAGGCTGAGGGAGCATTCCATGTATAATTCAACCACAGCACTTCAAAGTAAGCTTGAATAAATCAACATCTCTGATGCAGTCCGGTAAGCCTACTGTCTGTCCCTCCTATCTAAGTAGAGGGGACTCTTGCATTTAGGACCCAATTCTTTACCTAAAAAGGTACACAATAAATCCTTTATTACTCAGTATGCATTTTTAACTAAGACCTTAGGGCATTGATTAAATCAGGTTGCACAAACATCACAGGCTAGTATCTATCTGCAATCTGAGCCAGAGGCTGCTGTCTAGGCTGGTGTTTTTCATTTCTCCAAACATCAGGCACACTGGCCTACGTGAACTTCTCAATGTTTGAATTTGCCAAATAGTTGCCTATCGGAGTAGCCTACATTGCCTTGCCTGGCTGCCAAAACTCCTTGCTCCCCCCAAGCTATGCCACGCTCACGGACGTTAGTTTCTTCTCCGCAATGAGCCTGGATCGGAGTACCTCCCCGACAATTTCCAGAATGGAAATACATTCTAGACTGTCTGATTGGTCCCAGAAACCGATGGGTTGGGCCAGAGCCAGAACATACGTGGGTAAAGAGGCATTTAGAAAATGAGTCTTTGGTTTGATACTCTGATTGGTTAGAGATTATCCAAATTGCTGATGACTGTTTTGTACGACACCTATCATTTTGACATCACCCCAAATGACTTAAGTGATATATCTCAAACTGAAGTATGTAGCGAACGAAAGAGCAGCGTTAGAATTCAGTTTGAATCGTGAGGCAAAACATTGCCCACCAAGACCATGCAATGACATAAGTACAGACACCCACAAAGCGAATATAAATACACAGAAACACAAACCAACTCACATACCCTGTGACAGAAACTTCCTCATGAGTTAGACTCTGGGTCTGCAAAAGGAAGACTCTCAGTTCCTCATTTGGAAACTCAGTGTGTGTGTGTGTGTGTGTGTGTGTGTGTGTGTGTGTGTGTGTGAGTGAATTCAGGAGCTGACAGGGTTGACCCAGACACAACAGACAGTTTTGTTTTGGCACGTTGAGCACTAAATTCACATAAACACTAACTCCATCAATGAGGTGCTAAACCCATCAATGAGGCGCTAACTCCATCAATGAGGCGCTAACTCCATCAATGAGGTGCTAAATCCATCAATGAGGCGCTAACTCCATCAATGAGGTGCTAAATCCATCAATGAGGCGCTAACTCCATCAAACAAATGTTTACCTTTATTTAACTAGGCAAGTCAGTTAAGAACAAATTCTTACTTTAAATGACGGCCTAGGAATAGTGGGTTAACTGCCTTGTTCAGGGGCAGAACAACAGATTTTTACCTTGTCAGCTCAGGGATTCGATCTTGCAACCTTTCGGTTACTAGTCCAACGCTCTAACCACTAGGCTACCTGCCAATAAGGCACTAACGCCATCAATGGGCCACTAACTCCATCAATGAGGCACTAACTCTATCAATGAGGCACTAACACCGCATGAGGCACTAACACCGCATGAGGCACTAACTCCATCAATGAGGCACTAACTCCATCAATGAGGCACTAACACCGCATGAGGCACTAACTCCATCAATGAGGCACTAACTCCATCAATGAGGCACTAGCACCATCAATGAGGCACTAGCACCACATGAGGCACTAACTCCATCAATGAGGCACTAGCTCCATCAATGAGGCATTAACACCACATGAGGCACTAACACCACATGAGGCCCTAACGCCATCAATGAGGCACTAACTCCACCAATGAGGCACTAACAGCATATGAGGCACTAATTCCATCAATGAGGCACTAACTCCATCAATGAGGCACTAACCCCACATGAGGCACTAACTCCATCAATGAGGCACTAACACCATCAATGAGGCACTAACTCCACATGAGGCACTAACTCCGTCAATGAGGCACTAACTCCATCAATGAGGCACTAACACCATAAATGAGGCACTACCTCCATCAATGAGGCACTAACAGCACATGAGGCACTAACTCCATCAATGAGGCACTAACCCCACATGAGGCACTAACTCCATCAATGAGGCACTAACAGCACATGAGGCACTCATTCCATCAATGAGGCACTAACCCCACATGAGGCACTAACCCCACATGAGGCACTAACTCCATCAATGAGGCACTAACTCCATTAATGAGGCACTAACTCCATCAATGAGGCACTAACTCCATCAATGAGGCACTAACCCCACATGAGGCACTAACTCCATCAATGAGGCACTAACTCCATCAATGAGGCACTAACTCCATTAATGAGGCACCCCATATGATTAATGGACCTTTAGAATCGCTGTCATGACCCCACATTACTGACACAGATATTCACAGTAGCCTTGACATATTAAGCTCACTTCAGTCTCCAGGAAAAAAAGAAAAGTACAGAAGTACAGAAAAGTATAGACCAAGCCAGGGCTCTACCGTGCAATCATTTTAATCGCATATGCGCCTAAATATATTTTACTGTGCAACCTGGAATTGTAATTTACAATATAAAATTGTAAAATCAGCCAGATAATAATTGTTGTAATGGTTACTTCACTGTACCGAATCCCCTGAGAGCAATGGAGAATACACTGAGCTCATGTTCATGACCATCATGCTAGCACCATTACTACAAAGAAAACGGCTTGTTACCTCAAACATTTTTCATTTTGCGCCTACATTTCGTTGTGTGCTCCTAAATTTTTCAATTTAGGCTCCCTGTTCCCTGTAAAAAAAAAAGGGCAGTATGTGGATCTGTTATGTGCCTCTACACCACCATCAATAATTCCACCACCTGGCTGCAGAGGCACCACAATCAGGCACCAAATGCATGATGTACAGCCGGGTATTATATACACTACAGTGTGGGAAATCAGCAGCATCATCATTTCATATGACAAATGAATGCTTAATTCAGCCCACCCAAAATATGCAGGCTATCTACATGGATTAAAAAAAACATGTGGGCTATGGATCATGTATGCCTATAGCCTAGGCCTGCTGTGTGTTCAACCACATGAATAGCCAATAATCTCAAACCACCATCTGATATTTGGCCCCTTGAGAGAAAAAAATATACTTACTAATTTTATATTTATTTACATAAATTGGGCTATTACAATTATATCCAACATAAATTAAACGAATGGGTATGTCCAATCAAAATCTCGTAGAAGAGTGAAATGCGTCCATACACCCGTTCTAGAGGCTATGGAGACGGTGAATCTTTTGTCTTGGGCTGCCGTAGCCAAAATAGCCTCTCAGTGAACATGCTCCAAAAACGACATTTCATATTCATTGGGTAAGGTTCTACTATTCATCTCCCAAATTCGCTGATACTTTTCTTCACCTAGTCAGGCTACTCACCATCTGAATGTAGGTTAATGTAAAGTCGCTCTATCGCCCTGACTGAGATGCGCTTATCATTTCATTCATGCATGCATATGGTCTCATCCAGAGAGCGATAGAGAAGCAGGCGACCAAGACGAGCCGTTGCCACCGCACCGCCAGCGCAATTCTAGAGGACGTGAATACTATGGCACATTTTAACACATTGAGCTCAGCTATTCTACGAAGACAATATGGTAAGAAAGAAAATGCAACACTGTGTATCTATTGCACTGTTAATAAAACAGAGCAGTTGGTGAAAACATGCAAATGGACCATAGTAATAGGGAAATGTAGTGCGCACCACGCTCAATTATATCAATGTTGGATACTTTGTAGTATCATGCGCCTATTTGTTGAACCAGCTGAGGCCAGCAAGGTCTCAAGAGCAGAGAGCGTTTCGGAAACCAACCTGCCTGTGTTGTATCAGTAAGATCATAGCTCAATCCAGGGTAGTCTCTCAGCTTCCTCCCGCTAAGATTCAACGTTCCTGAGCACACGGAATCCTCCAGAGCGCGGTCTAAACTCCGGGTCGTGTGGAGATGATGCTGATGCTGGTTGATCCCCGGGTTCCAGTGAGGTCCGTTGGATAAGTGATGGTTTGAAAGAGCCGGTACAGCTCCCACACCTCCCTGACTCGACGCCATTTTCACAAGAGGAATTACAATAATAACAGTGGCCGTTTCTACACCCATGCGCAAAAGGCACACACTCCAGGGACGTTAGGGGAAGGGCTTCTGAGAGGGCGTGGGCGCGGAGGGGACATTTGGTATAGAGAGGTGCACGCATTTTCTTATCAGAGAGAAGTATTCGCATCTGTGCAATTAAAGTGAGTTACAGACCTGTATGAAATGTTTAAAATGTAGGACCTGGAACCCCCCCAGGTCATTAAAAAAAAATCATACAGGTCTGTTATAACTCCGTTTATAAACAGGTAATGGCACAGATGTGATTACAGATGGGAAAACGGCTAACTTCCTGCAATTTCTATAGCTTTTGCAATGGGCCAAAGAGAAGAACGTGCTGTTTTAAAGATAATCACATGCCATTCTACAAATTTTGTCAGGAGGCTGAGAAAAAACGTTGAATTTCTAGAGCTAACTTCCTGCTATTCTACACATTTTTCCATGAGGCTGAGAGAAAATATAGCCATTTTAAAGATAATTTCCTGTAATCACCCCCCCCCCCCCCCAAAAAAAAGGAAGAGTTACATTCATGTTTTTATTGTTAGCTACTAGCTAAGTAGCATATTATTGCTTTATTATTCAATCTTATTGATCAATATAATTATTTTCATTTGACTCATAAGTAGGCATCTTGGTCTGATATGGACCTACATCACAGGCTACATACATCAACAGACCTCAGTAAACTGATTTCTTATTCTCCTTTAGTCTTTATGTAATATGTCACTTTCATCTGTGGTGCTTATGTAGGCCTGCTATTAAAACTCCATCCTGCTGAGATCTCAGGAGATCTCATCCATTATTGTCATATTGTATTGAATAGTGCAGACATAAATGCCACTTTAATATCGGATCCCATTAGCTCCCCTTAATAAGGTATTTTTATTTTTTATTTTTAATAAAATGTGCAAACATTTCTAAAAACCTGTTTTTGCTTTGTCATTATTGGTTATTGTGTGTAGATTGATGAGGAAAACAATGAATGTAATCAAATTTAGAATAAGGCTGTAACGTAGCAAAATGTGGAAAAGGTCAAGCGGTCTGAAAACTTTCTGAATGCACTGTACAGGGAGTATCAGTACCAGATCAATGTGCAGGGGTAAGAGATATTTCAGGTATACAGTGCCTTGCGAAAGTATTCGGCCCCCTTGAACTTTGCGACCTTTTACCACATTTCAGGCTTCAAACATAAAGATATAAAACTGTATTTTTTTGTGAAGAATCAACAACAAGTGGGACACAATCATGAAGTGGAATTACATTTATTGGATATTTCAAACTTTTTTAACAAATCAAAAACTGAAAAATTGGGCGTGCAAAATTATTCAGCCCATTTACTTTCAGTGCAGCAAACTCTCTCCAGAAGTTCAGTGAGGATCTCTGAATGATCCAATGTTGACCTAAATGACTAATGATGATAACTACAATCCACCTGTGTGTAATCAAGTCTCCGTATAAATGCACCTGCACTGTGATAGTCTCAGAGGTCCATTAAAAGTGCAGAGAGCATCATGAAGAACAAGGAACACACCAGGTAGGTCCGAGATACTGTTGTGAAGAAGTTTAAAGCCGGATTTGGATACAAAAATATTTCCCAAGCTTTAAACATCCCAAGGAGCACTATGCAAGCGATAATATTGAAATGGAAGGAGTATCAGACCACTGCAAATCTACCAAGACCTGGCCGTCCCTCTAAACTTTCAGCTCATACAAGGAGAATACTGATCAGAGATGCAGCCAAGAGGCCCATGATCACTCTGGATGAACTGCAGAGATCTACAGCTGAGGTGGGAGACTCTGTCCATAGGACAACAATCAGTCGTATATTGCACAAATCTGGCCTTTATGGAAGAGTAGCAAGAAGAAAGCCATTTCTTAAAGATATCCATAAAAAGTGTTGTTTAAAGTTTGCCACAAGCCACCTGGGAGACACACCAAACATGTGGAAGAAGGTGCTCTGGTCAGATGAAACCAAAATTGAACTTTTTGGCAACAATGCAAAACGTTATGTTTGGCGTAAAAGCAACACGGCTGAACACACCATCCCCACTGTCAAACATGGTGGTCGCAGCATCATGGTTTGGGCCTGCTTTTCTTCAGCAGGGACAGGGAAGATGGTTAAAATTGATGGGAAGATGGATGGAGCCAAATACAGGACCATTCTGGAAGAAAACCTGATGGAGTCTGCAAAAGACCTGAGACTGGGACGGAGATTTGTCTTCCAACAAGACAATGATCCAAAACATAAAGCAAAATCTACAATGGAATGGTTCAAAAACAAACATATCCAGGTGTTAGAATGGCCAAGTCAAAGTCCAGACCTGAATCCAATCGAGAATCTGTGGAAAGAACTGAAAACTGCTGTTCACAAATGCTCTCCATCCAACCTCACTGAGCTCGAGCTGTTTTGCAAGGAGGAATGGGAAAAAATGTCAGTCTCTCGATGTGCAGAACTGATAGAGACATACCCCAAGCGACTTACAGCTGTAATCACAGCAAAAGGTGGCGCTACAAAGTATTAACTTAAGGGGGCTGAATAATTTTGCACGCCCAATTTTTCATTTTTTGATTTGTTAAAAAAGTTTGAAATATCCAATAAATGTCATTCCACTTCATGATTGTGTCCCTCTTGTTGTTGATTCTTCACAAAAAAGTGTTTGAAGCCTGAAATGTGGCAAAAGGTTGCAAAGTTCAAGGGGGCCGAATACTTTCGCAAGGCACTGTATATGTACATGAAGGCAGGGTAAAGTGACTAGGCATCAGGATAGAATATAAAAGGAGTACAATTAAGAACAGTGCCTACCCAATACACCTCTGCTGCGCCTCATCCATGTCCCTCTCCCTCCATCCCCAGGGCGAGCCCCCCAGTGAGTGGAGGACAGCAGACTTCCGGATGTTCCGTGGGGGCTCCATCTGGAGGCCGCCCCTCCTAAACCCCTACCTCCATGGAGATGAGGAGGCGGGGAGGAACATTTCTAAAAACCTGTTTTTGCTTTGTCATTATGGGGTATTGTGTGTAGATTGATGAGGAAAACATGTTTATTTCATCCTTTTTAGAAGAAGGTAGTAGAGTAAAATAATGTGGAAAAAGGAAAGAGGTCTGAATACTTTTCGAATGCACTGTATGTAGACAGAAAATGACTGATTACAATTACAAAATCTGACAAAAGGTCATTGTTTTTTTACCCTAAAGAAGTAGGGCAGTTTGGAAAACGCAAACAGTTGTTCAGAGGTGCATTTGATCAACTTTATAGAGGTCCCCCAGGAGCTTTAAGGACGTCAGACACAGCATGCTTTGCTTAATGCATTATCACAGCACTTTCGTAATGCATAAGATTCTCATACATGACATGAATGACATGAATGGCTTTCATTCCCTCTGAGTGCATGGGGTTTACAGTATGTGTATAGTAAACATAGCATTTGCACAGCAGTTATGATGTTAAAGATGCACTTCAGGAACTTATGCACAACAAATTCATAAACCTTTATCATTCATTTTTTTTTAAATAAAATAATTTCCTCAGCAACCTACACAAAATATCATATAATGACAAAGTGAATACAGTTTTTTTGAAATTTTTGCAAATGTATTAAAACAAAAAACATAAATACATTATTTACATAAATGTTCAGACCCTTTGCTATGAGACTCGAAATTGAGCTCAGGTGCATCCTGTTTCCATTGATCATCCTTGAGATGTTACTACAACTTGATTGGAGTACTCCTGTGGTAAATTCAATTGATTGGACATGATTTGGAAAGTCACACCTGTCGAAATAAGGTCCCACAGTTGACAGTGCATGTCAGAGCAAAAAACCAAGCCATGAAGTCGAAGGAATTGTCCGTAGAGCTCCGAGACATGATTGTGTTGAGGCACAGATCTGGGGAAAGGTACCAAAACTTCTACAGCATTGAAAGTTCCCAAGAACATAGTGGCCTGCATCATTCTTAAATGGAAGACATTTGGAACCACCAAGACTCTTCCTAGAGCTGGCCACCATTCCAAACTGAACAATCAGGGGAGAAGGGCCTTGATCAGGGAGGTGACCAAGAACCCAATGGTCACTCTGATAGAGCTCCAGAGTTCCTTTGTGGAGATGGGAGAACCTTCCAGAAGGACAACCATCTCTGCAGTACTCCACCAATTAGGCCTTAATGGTAGAGTTGCCAGACGGAAGCCACTCCTCAGTAAAAGGCACATGACAGCCCGATTGGAGTTTTCCAAAAGCCACCTAAGTACAGAAAGATCCTTGATGAAAACCTGCTCCAGAGCGCTCAAGACCTCAGACTGGGTAGAAGGTTTACCTTCCAACAGGACAACGACCCTAACCACACAGCCAAGACAATGCAGGAGTGGCTTCGAGACAAGTCTCTGAATGTCCTTGAGTAGCCCAGCCAGAGCCCGGACTTTAACCCGATCGAACATCTCTGGAGAGACCTTCAAAATAGCTGTGCAGCAATGCTCCCCATCCAACCTAACAGAGCTTGAGAGGATCTGCAGAGAAGAATGGGAGAAACTCCCCAAATACAGGTGTGCTAAGCTTTTAGCGTCATTCCCAAGAAGACTCAAGGCTGTAATCACAACCAAAGGTGCTTCAACAAAGTACTGAGTAAAGGGTCTGAATACTTACAGTAGCAGTCAAAAGTTTAGACACACCTACTCCTTCAAGGTTTTGTCTTTATTTTTACTACTTTTTATATTGTAAAATAATAGTGATGACATCAAAACTATGAAATAACACATATGGAATCATGTAGTAACCAAAAAAGTGTTCATCAAATCAGAATATATTTTAGATTCTTCAAAGTAGCTACCCATTGACTTAATGACAGCTTTGCACACTCTTGGCATTCTCTCAACCAGACCAACAGTCTTGAAGGAGTTCCTACATATGCAGAGCACTTGTTGGCTGCTTTTCCTTCACTCCGCAGTCCAACTCATCCTAAACCATCTCAATTGGGTTGAGGTCGGGTGATTGTGGAGGCCAGGTCATCTGATGCAGCACTCCATCACTCTCCTTGGTCAAATAGCTCTTACACAGCCTGGAGGTGTGTTTTTGGTCAGTGTCTTGTTGAAAAACAAATTATAGTCAAACTAAGCACAAACCAGATGGGATGGCGAATCGCTGCAGAATGCTGTGGTAGCCATTCTGGTTAAGTGTGCCGTCAATCCTAAATAAATCACTGTCAGTGTCACCAGCAAACTCCCCCACACCATCACACCTCCTCCATGCTTCATGGTAGAAACCACACATGCGGAGATCATCCGTTCACCTACTCTACGTCTCACAAAGACATTGCGGCTGGAACCAAAAATCTCTAATTTGGACTCATCAGTCCGAAGGACAGATTTCCACCGGTCTAATGTCCATTGCTCGTGTTTCTTGACCCAAGCAAGTTTATTCTTCTTATTGGTGTCCTTTAGTAGTTGTTTCTTTGCAACAATTCGAACACGAAGGCCTGATTCACACAGTCTCCTCTGAACAGTTGATGTTGAGATGTGTCTGTTACTTGAACTCTGTGAAGTATTTATTTGCGCCGCAATCTGAGGTGCAGTTAACTCTAATGAACTTATCCTCATGAGAGCCAGTTTCATCGTAGGGCTTGATGTTTTTTGCGACTGCACTTGAATAAACCTTCAAAGTTCTTGACATTTTCCGGATTGACTGACTTTCATGTCCTAAAGTAATGATGGACTATCATTTCTCTTTGCTTATTTGAGCTGTTCTTGCCATAATATGGACTTGGTCTTTTACCAAATAGGGCTATCTTCTGTATACCACCCCTACCTTGTCACAACACAACTGATTGACTTAAATGCATTAAGAAGAATAGAAATTCCACAACTTAACTTTTAACAAGGCCCACCTGTTAATTGAAATACATTCCAGGTGACTACATCATGAAGCTGGTTGAGAGAATGCCAAGAGTGTGCAATGCTGTAATCAAGGCAAAGGGTGGCTACTTTGAAGAATGTCAAATATAAAATATATTTTGATTTGTTTAACACTTTTTTGGTTACCATATGATTCCATATGTGTTATTTCATAGTTTTCATGACTTCAGTATTGTTCTACAGTGTAGAAAATAGTCCAAATAAACAAAATCCCTGGAATGAGTAGGCGTGTCCAAACGTTTGACTGGTAATGTAACAAAACGTGGAGAAAGTCAATACTTTCCGTAGGCACTGTATCACTGCACTTACAGTAATAGAGACATGCAAACAGAGGTAATTTACAGCACGAGGAAAAGAAGGCATATTACTGGGTACTGTTCAGTTAATACTGTTTTCTTATGGTTTACAATAAATGCTCTTAGTATGATGTCTAATACCTACTAATTAATCTTAATGAATACACAGAATTATAGAAAAATAAACAATTAGATGTTCATTTTTCCGGTTCCTTCTCCATTTCCTGGAGCAAATGGAAAATTGTATAAGTACCAAAAGGTTAGAAGGTGAGATGACGTAACTGTGGTTGCTTGTGACAAATAAACTATTTTATATTGGCAGTATTGCTCATCGTCATCTGCTCTCATATAGCTGGAGAAAGGCGTCCTCTAGTGGTTCTACCTTGACAGTGTCACTTCCCGACTGCAAAACCAACCCAGAGCCCACAAACAGGAGTACAAACTGCAACCCTGCTTTACTGAAATGCTTTTGTGGGTTCTGCACAAAACAAAGGTTTACTTGTAATTAATATGGATTCAGATAGTCTACAAAAGCTAATCCTTATCTGTCCTGTGTCTTCACCTGATGTCTCTCAGGACCAAGGTTAAGGAGGCCACAGTAATGGACTGATTCAGTCCATCAGGGGCAGGGGGTGGGACATCCATTCAGGCTAAAGGCATCCCTCTCAGATTTAACTTCAAAGCCACTGTAAATCAGGTGATATGCCATTACCTGCATTTAGAACATTTACGACACCTGCTCGTCAAACATTTTATTCCAAAAATCATGGGCATTAATATGGAGTTGGGCCCCCCTTTGTTGCTATAACAGCCTCCACTCTTCTGGGAAGGCATTCCACTAGATGTTGGAACATTGCTGCAGGGACTTGATTCCATTCAGCCACAAGAGCATTAATGAAGTCGGGCACTGATGTTGGGTGATTAGGTCTAGTTCGCAGTCGGCGTTCCAATTCATCCCAAAGGTGTTCTATGGGGTTGAGGTCAGGGCTCTGTGCAGGCCAGTCAAGTTCTTCCACACCGATCTGGATAGACCATTTCTGTATGGACCTCGCTTTGTGCTCGGGGGCATTGTCATGCTGAAACGGGAAAGGGCCTTCCCAAACTGTTGCCACAAAGTTGGAAGTACAGAATAGTCTAGAATGTCATTGTATGCTCTAGCATTAAGATTTCCTTTCCCTGGAACTAAGGGGCCTAACCTGAACCATGAAAAACAACCCCAGACCATTATTCCTCCTCCACCATTCTTTTAAGTTGGCACTATGCATTCTGACAGGTAGCGTTCTCCTGGCATCTGCCAACCCCAGATTCATCCATCGGACTGCCAGATGGTGAATCGTGATTCATCATTCCAGATAACACTTTTCCACTGCTTGAAAGTCCAATGGCGGCAAGCTTTACACCACTTCAGCCGACGCTTGCCATTGCGCATGGTGATCTTAGGCTTGTGTGTGGCTGTTCGGCCATGGAAACTAATTTCATGAAGCTCCTGACGAACAATTATTGTGCCGATGTTGCTTCCAGAGGCGGTTTGGAACTCGGTAATGAGTGTTGCAACCGAGGACAGACAATTTTACGTGCTACGCACTTCAGAACTCGGTGGTCCCATTCTATGAGCTTGTGTGGCCTACCACTTTGCGGCTGAGCTGTTGTTGCTCCTAGATGTTTCCACTTTACAATAACAGCACTTATGGTTGACCGGGACAGCTCTAGCACAGCAGAATTTTGAGGAACTGACTTGTTGGAACGGTGGCATCCTATGACGGTGCCATGTTGAAAGTCACTGAGCTCTTCAGTACAGGCTATTCTACTGCCAATGTTTGTCTATGGAGATTTCATGGCTGTGTGCTCGATTTTATACACCTCTCAGCTACGAGTATGGCTGAAATAGCCGAATACACTCATTTGAAGGGGTGTCCACATACTCTTGTTTCCTGGTTTTCAGACAGGAGTGACCCTCAATGATCGCTTCGCTGGTATGAGGATCAGGGCAGGCCCAGGACAGGGTCCACAGAGGTGCAGTGGTGGGGAAGAGGCAGAGGCTGAGAAGGCCGGATTGTCATCCTGCAGTGATCACGGTTGAGGACCCATGTGCTTTCTGTAGCCTATATCAAAAGCATCTCATTAATCACACTCTGAACCCTTCCGATAGGCTTACATTTACCACTTTAAAAACTCAACATCATTAAAAATAATCTTCAGTGTTCCACCACTAGCCAATTTAAAAAAGGTTTGCTTTCTCTTTACAGATTTACTGAACATCAACTTGTTTGACTGTAATCTAAAAGCACTAAGGCAGTTACTGTACATGCTTTCTCATAAAGGTACATATAAGTACATGAGTCTGAAAGTGTCAAAAAGGCAAGTCCTCAAATAGTCCAGTGGTCAAAGTTCAATGAAGTACCCAAAGATGTAGGATGTTGCCACTTTATCTTGATGTTGGTTTAAGTATGTATGGCACAGATATTCATGACATTTCTAGGCTGTTTTAATAATCAGTTTCATGGAAACCCACAAAAGCATTTTGCAGAGCAGTTAGGCCCATCACCTGAATTAGATTTGGCATGTCAGAGAATTTATGTGGCCGTGTTAACAAACGTTTTTGACCTCTGAAGAACTCCATTAATATTAGAACTCAAAAGGACAAGTGATAAAGAAGAGCTGAAGTGACAGGCAACACCTATGTTCACACTCTTCATAAAGACCCTAGACACACATGTTATTTTGGGAAATATCATGTGAGGTTTGGACAGTGACCTGAGCCTGTTACCCAAAGTATTTATAGCACTGGTCTATGCAGCTGCATGTATACAGTGGGGCAAAAAAGTATTTTGTCAGCCACCAATTGTGCAAGTTCTCCCACTTAAAAAGATGAGAGAGGCCTGTAATTTTCGTCATAGGTACACTTCAACTATGACAGACAAAATGAGAAAAAAAAATCCAGAAAATCACATTGTAGGATTTTTAATGAATTTATTTGCAAATTATGGTGGAAATAAGTATTTGGTCACCTACAAACAAGCAAGATGTCTGGCTCGCACAGACCTGTAACTTCTTCTTTAAGAGGCACCTCTGTCCTCCACTGTATTAATGGCACCTGTTTGAACTTGTTATCAGTATAAAATACACCTGTCCACAACCTCAAACAGTCACACTCCAAACTCCACTATGGCCAAGACCAAAGAGCTGTCAAAGGACACCAGAAACAAAATTGTAGACCTGCACCAGGCTGGGAAGACTGAATCTGCAATAGGTAAGCAGCTTGGTTTGAAGAAATCAACTGTGGGAGCAATTATTAGGAAATGGAAGACATACAAGACCACTGATAATCTCCCTCGATCTGGGGCTCCACGCAAGATCTCACCCCGTGGGGTCAAAATGATCACAAGAACGGTGAGTAAAAATCCCAGAACCACACGGGGGGATCTAGTGAATGACCTGCAGAGAGCTGGGACCAAAGTAACAAAGCCTACCATCAGTAGCACACTACGCCGCCAGGGACTCAAATCCTGCGGTGCCAGACGTGTCCTCCTGCTTAAGCCAGTACATGTCCAGGCCCGTCTGAAGTTTGCTAGAGAGCATTTGGATGATCCAGAAGAAGATTGGGAGAATGTCATATGGTCAGATGAAACCAAAATATAACTTTTTGGTAAAAAGTCAACTCGTCGTGTTTGGAGGACAAAGAATGCTGAGTTGCATCCAAAGAACACCATACCTACTGTGAAGCATGCGGGTGGAAACATCATGCTTTGGGGCTGTTTTTCTGCAAAGGGACCAGGATGACTGAGCCGTGTAAAGGAAAGAATGAATGGGGCCATGTATCGTGAGATTTTGAGTGAAAACCTCCTTCCATCAGCAAGGGCATTGAAGATGAAACGTGGGTGGGTCTTTCAGCATGACAATGATCCCAAACACACCGCCCGGGCAACGAAGGAGTTGCTTCGTAAGAAGCATTTTAAGGTACTGGAGTGGCCTAGCCAGTCTCCAGATCTCAACCCAATAGAACATATTTGGAGGGAGTTGAAAGTCCATGTTGCCCAGCAACAGCCCCAAAACATCACTGCTCTAGAGGAGATCTGCATGGAGGAATGGGCCAAAATACCAGCAACAGTGTGTGAAAACCTTGTGAAGACTTACAGAAAACGTTTGACCTCTGTCATTGCCAACAAAGGGTATATAACAAAGTATTGAGATAAACTTTTGTTATTGACCAAATACTTATTTTCCACCATAATTTGCAAATAAGTTCATTAAAAATCCTACAATGTAATTTTCTGGATTTTTTTTCTTCAAATTTTGTCTGTCATAGTTGAAGTGAAAATTACAGGCCTCTCTCATCTTTTTAAGTGGGAGAACTTGCACAATTGGTGGCTGACTAAATACTTTTTTTGCCCCACTGTATGTAGGCCATATTACATGATGTTTATAGCAACTGCTCTGGAAATCTACTGATAAAATGTCAAACATTGATTTTAATGAGACTCATATGTTGTAAATTAAATACGAAATATACTAAAAAACGTAGGAAAATTAAATGTTTTATTTATTTGGTAATCATTACATTTGCATTACCTGTATCTACACTTACAGATTTGGGTAAAGATAAATTGTATTAAATGAAATTAGCTAGATTATGTAGCTAAATCACATTGCATGCATATTATGATATAATGATTTTATTATAGCCTTGGCCTACTTTTATGAAAGCCTACTGAAAGATCTGACAAACTGAAGTCATCTTTCTGGGGGTTTTATTGGTCAGAGCGTGTAGTGACATCACTTTTTCTCTATGTCCAATTTTGTCGTATTCAAAATGGTGGAGTAATAACAAACGCATTGTACATTTCTACGGTAAGGAATTTGCAACTTTTAGACTTAATGATTCATACTCATTGCGATGTAGATCATTCAAACTAATCATCTATTTTATTAACTACATATTTGTCTTGCAGTAAGTTAGAAATGATCGCCGTAGCAAAGCTTTGCACCAGATCACACACAGCAAGCAAGCGAGATTTGGCCTAGCTAGCTAGCTAACGTTAGCTACACAGTGATTGAATGGGAGGGGAGGGGGGTTGGCAGGCAGGGCTCGTGTATGATCAACTGAGCTAACTAGTTTTTTTGAAGAGTAATGGAGGAAATGATAGCTGGCTAGATATTAATAAGCAAGGTTAGGTTCGTATCTGGCGACAGAAATGTGCAGGTATGTCACAGTCAACAAATATGATGACATGTCTAGCTAGCTAATGTTGGTTGGCCATAGCGCGCAGTAGTTAGATAGTTACAGAACTTTCCTAACTACTGCTATTTGCTCAGATTCATGCATCT
The DNA here is from genome assembly GCF_057628025.1 of Oncorhynchus mykiss. Lineage (NCBI taxonomy): Eukaryota > Metazoa > Chordata > Actinopteri > Salmoniformes > Salmonidae > Oncorhynchus > Oncorhynchus mykiss. The sequence continues at coordinate 17,547,459 of NC_143050.1, forward strand.
GCAGTTGTAATACGTTTGCATGCAATAGCATTCATTACACAACATGCTTTTGCAGAGCTGTAGCTGAAAAAATAGAAGTGTGTGAAGAGACAGAAGGGTGCATTTTATTAGACTTCATTTCTTCAATATGACAGTTTTTTTTTTTTGTATAAGTATCAGCATGGCAGACAAAAATGGCAAGAAAGGGAAACCTGTAGGCGTGAAGAGAACATTGACCAAGAGAGAACAAGAAGATCTGAAGAAAAAGGTAAGAGATTTGACCATTTTATAGATAGCCATCTGCAACAAAGTGTAGGCCTATGATTTTCAATTTTAAAACAATTCCTTTTCCAGGAAGAAGAAAAAGCAGCTGAAGTTTTTGAAGAGTTTTTAGCTTGTTTTGACAGTAACGACAAAAGTGGAGTGAAGACTTTTGTCCGTGGGGGTATCGTCAATGCAACTAAAGGTGAGTGAAACATCCTGGCTAATCCAACTTTGGTTGGGTCTGTGTTGCAGACACTATATTTTTCATTATTTTAATATCTACAGTGTTACAATTTCTATTTTATTTTATTTTGCAGAAGAGGAAGCAGTAGAGGTTAAAAAGAGCAAGCTTTACCGACCAATCACCAAGTTTACTTCAGTGTCCCAGAACGTCTCACCGGCACACTCTTCTGAAATCAGAAGGCCTGTGAGTATCCATGTGAATCACTTACTGTGTATACAGAATTATACATTATTTTGTCCCCTTATATGTTTGTCTGTGTCCACAGATTGTTAAAAAGAAGACGGAAGAGAAGAAGAAGAGCAACCTTGAACTTTTTAAAGAGGAGCTAAAGCAGTATGTTTTTGAAACGCCGTAGTAATTCATGTTCTTTCATTATTTTACCAATTTGTTGTTTATTTTTGTGTGTAAATAATTGTTTTCTCCTAGAATACAGGAGGAACGTGAAGAAAGGTACAAAAGAAAGACAAATGAGCCTGGGGGAGGATATGGAGACCTGGACATACCACTAACGCGACGATCAAGTAAGAGCCAAGTCTGTCCCTTGCAGTGGAATAAGAATGGTTTACTACAATAAGCTTTTGTCCAAATCAAAGATGAACCCTCTGTAGCTTTTACATGTTTAGCTACATATGAACGTCTCCCTCCAGTATTTGATGATGACCCAGCCATACCGAACACAACCAACCTGTACATTGGCTGCATTAGCCCCAAGGTAAAGAAACTATCTGCTTGGGACGTTTTGACAGGAGATAAAGATTCACAATATAGCCAGCTCTTCGTTTGTTTGGGACAAATTCAACTAACTTAAATGCGGACTGAATTTTTGTGAAACTTTGCTGATATGATACTTCTAATGTGTCAGATGAATGAAGAAATGCTTTGCAAAGAGTTTGGCAAGTATGGTCCCCTGGCGAGTGTGAAGATCATGTGGCCCCGTAGTGACGAGGAACGCACAAGGGTCACAAATAGAGGCTTTGTGGCCTTCATGACCAGGAAAGATGCAGAAAGGGCATTGGCTGCTCTAGACGGTGAGTCAATCTGTGATTAGGGAATATTGCATTCTGTTCAGTAAACGATGCCAGATGATAAATGCCCTGCTCCGTGTTCCATTAACCTTGTAGGATCATTGCTCCTTTTTGCTGCAGGTAAAACGGTTATGGGTTTTGAAATGAAGCTGGGATGGGGAAAAGCTGTTCGCATCCCTCCCCAGCCACTCTATACACCCATAGGGGTACTTAAAATGTCCACACCCCCACCCCCCTCCGGCCTGCCCTTCAACGCTCAGCCCAGAGACCGCTTCCGCAATGACTTTACCAAGCCATGGGGCAGGTCCAAGGAGGAGTTGGACAAGGTAGGTTGGCCCTTTAAAAAAAAATGTTTTTTAAAGAGTGTAGGGCAGGAGGCTCCAACCCTGTTCCTGGAGAGCTTACCATCCTGTAGGTTTTCGCTCCAACCCTAATTTAACACACCTTTCTAATAATTAGCTGGTTGATAAGCTGAACCAGGTTAGTTATAACTGGGGTTGGAGCGAAAACCTACGGAAGGGTAGCTCTCCAGGAACAGGGTGAGGAGACCCCTGCTATAGTGTATGTGCATGGTTCTGTCAAGTTGTTTAAAACAAAATAAAACAATTATTTAAACTACAGTTAATTTGCCAATATTAGGTGTGTGTAGTAGATTTTCTATGCATGTTGATACATTTATCATAGGCCCAATCAACTGGACATTGCTTAGAATTCAGAACGGCATTTTATGCACAAAACAAAAGATATGTGATGGCCAGTTCCGAGTTTCATTTCCCTTTTTTAAAATCCAGTTGGTTTGTCCTGTGGTGCGTGTATAGACCTGTTATGAATCTATTCAGGATATGTTCTAAGGCAGGGGAATTTGACCCAGATGGAGTTATGAGGTAGTTACAGAACCATATGTAATTAAAATGCTACTGTAAAAGTAAGAGGGTGGGGGTATTCTATAGATAATGTACTTTGACAGTGTACCTCTCTACTGTAAAAGTAAGAGGGTGGGGGTATTCTATAGATAATGTACATTGATAGTGTACCTCTCTACTGTAAAAGTAAGAGGGTGGGGGTATTCTATAGATAATGTACATTGACAGTGTACCTCTCTACTGTAAAAGTAAGAGGGTGGGGGTATTCTATAGATAATGTACATTGATAGTGTACCTCTCTACTGTAAAAGTAAGAGGGTGGGGGTATTCTATAGATAGTGTACTTTGACAGTGTACCTCTCTACTGTAAAAGTAAGAGGGTGGGGGTATTCTATAGATAGTGTACTTTGACAGTGTACCTCTCTACTGTAAAAGTAAGAGGGTGGGGGGTATTCTATAGATAATGTACATTGACAGTGTACCTCTCTACTGTAAAAGTAAGAGGGTGGGGGTATTCTATAGATAATGTACATTGACAGTGTACCTCTCTACTGTAAAAGTAAGAGGGTGGGGGTATTCTATAGATAATGTACTTTGACAGTGTACCTCTCTACTGTAAAAGTAAGAGGGTGGGGGGGGTATTCTATAGATAATGTACATTGACAGTGTACCTCTCTACTGTAAAAGTAAGAGGGTGGGGGTATTCTATAGATAATGTACTTTGACAGTGTACCTGTCTCTCGAATGTGGGAACTTTTCCCCTCGTTAAAATAAAGTATAGCTGTTACTGCTGTCCTCAGTTGATATGCTGTATGTATCCTGCAGTGTTTCATCTGTGTATATATATACTCACTTTTTTTTATATCTTCACTATTTTATTTGACTTCACGAACAGACTCTGTCCGAAGCTGTAGTCAAAGTGGTTATCCCAACAGAAAGGTACACACTCTCTATCCATTCTTACTACTACGACTGACCAGACATTCTCACAGACAGAACCGTGTTAGAGGACAGAGGCCCTGCCCTGGTGTACTGTTCTTGTGTACGTACGTGACAGACAAGAAGCCCCAGTCCTAAGTGCTACGTCTGTATGTACATGACTAATGGGAGAGGACAGCTAAGAACATAACTGTCTCATAATTTGTAGTAGTGTCCTGTTCTAACATTGGTCTATTTATCTTGTTGACAACATGGCCTATGTTCAGGGTATTGGTAACCCCTGCTGCTTAGGACTGGAGGCCCTATATCTAACTAGTAGGAGGGCCATGGGCCTCAGTTGAACATGGTTGAAGTGAATCATTGGCCTAGTAAGCAAAGCCCACAGTTTATTCATTCATGTCATCCTCATTAGATTAGTAAATGTCACCATTGCAATCCCCTGTCAGAAAAATTGATTGTTAGACTTAAGTGATTGTTGGAGTCAATTATATCCATTGAAACATACTGGTACTAGCTTCAGTGGCAACCTTTGTACTTCCTACCTGTGTTGGCTGAGACACTGCAGACAGATGCAGCTAGAAAGCAAATGCATTTTAGATTCAAATCAGTAGTAGCTAATAGTAGTATTATGTTGTCACTCACTATATATATATATATATATAGTCCCTCTTTTTTCATTTAGACACACTTACTGCTTCTTCATTTAGACACAATACTAGACACATGACAGAAACATTACTTCTGATGTAACTACACACTAGGGACAGACCGTCTCCCCCACTCACTCGTGTGTGCAGACCAACACACATCACACAACATATCCTCAACGTTGCTGTGATAAATGATTGCAGAGGGACAAATGTTCTAGAAGAGAGACAGAGAGAGGTTAAGGGGCTCGGGGCCAGTGTTCAGTGAGAGCTTTGACATGGCCACTGATCTGGATGAGGGGGGACAAGTCACAGCGTTTGGTCTCATCCCCTCTCCTTTTACTCCACAGAAATCTGTTAGGCCTCATCCACAGGATGATAGAGTTTGTGGTGCGTGAGGGACCCATGTTTGAAGCCATCATTATGAGCAAAGAGAAGAACAACCCTGACTTGAGGTGATCTACCATTGCTGAGCTCTTCCTTTCCCTCTAGTCATACCACTGGTCTACAGATGTATTTTTAAACTCATTTTGAAACTGTTTTTATTCATGATTCCAGGTTTCTCTTTGACAACAAAAGCCAAGAGCATGTGTACTACCGTTGGAAACTCTACTCCATTCTCCAGGTAGGTCATGATCTGTCCTGGCTACAGCCCTATGACCATGAGGCCATCTCAAATCAAGTGCTATTTGTCACATGCGCTGAATACAACAGGTGTACTTGACCATGAAATGCTTTCTTACGAGCCCTTCCCAACAATGCAGAGTTTAAAAAATTATACAAATAGTAACACAATTGGAATAACATAAACAAGCATGATGCTATATGCAGGGAGTATCAGTACCAGACCAATGTGCAGAGGTATCAAAGGTAGATATGTACTTGAAGGCAGGGCAAAGTGACTAGGCATCAGGATAGATAATAATAATAAGGAATATGAGGTAGATATGTACATGAAGGCAGGGTAAAGTGACTAGACATCAGGATAGATAATAAGGAATATGAGGTAGATATGTACATGAAGGCAGGGTAAAGTGACTAGGCATCAGGATAGAAAATAAAAGGAGTACAATTAAGAACAGTGCCTACCCACTACACCTCTGCTGCGCCTCATCCATGTCCCTCTCCCTCCATCCCCAGGGCGAGCCCCCCAGTGAGTGGAGGACAGCAGACTTCCGGATGTTCCGTGGGGGCTCCATCTGGAGGCCGCCCCTCCTAAACCCCTACCTCCATGGAGATGAGGAGGCGGGAGAGGAAGAGGAGTCTCCCTCCCTGGAGGAGGAGCTGCTGAAAAAGGGCCAGCTGAAGACAGAGTGAGTGTTGCTGTACATACAGGGCAGAGAGGGAGGTTCTGAGGCAGACTGAAGATGAAAAGCATTCTCTCGTGAATCTGACGTGTTACTGGAAAAACTGACTTTGGAATATGGACATTCTCAGGATAACAATGAATGCGTGTTTTTATTCCAGGCACAGGGAGAGACTAGAGATGCTGCTGAGAGGACTCACCCCTCGTAGGGAGGACATTGGTGATGCTATGCTGTTCTGTCTGGAGAGAGCCGAGGCAGCGGAGGAGGTGGTGGGGTCCATTGCAGAGTCCCTGTCCCTCCTTCAGACACCACTGCAGAAAAAGGTCCCCTATCCTATGACAGTCTTACACTACCAAGCACATTCACATGGCATATAGTATATAGAAAACATGTATTATCAACGGTCCCTGGAGAAATTAGGGTTAAGTGACTTGCTCAAGGCACATCGACCACTAGGTTACCTGCCGCCCAGAGTATTGCTCACAGTCATGTCTATCTTTATTCCCACAGATTGCCAGACTGTACCTTGTATCCGACATCTTGTACAACTCCTGTGCCAAAGTAGCCAATGCATCTTATTATCGCAAATAGTAAGAAAAGTATATTTTAAATAAGTCTGTCATTTATATAATACACATGTTCAGTGGTCATACTGTGTTTTTCTGTCTAACGGTTTATTGTTTCTCCGTTCCTTCAGTTTTGAAGCAAAATTGCCCCAGATATTTAGTGACATTAGTGATGCATATCGAAACATACAAGCAAGACTACAAGCTGAACAGTTCAAGGTAATGAGTGCAGTTTAAATAAATAAATAAATAATGCTTTATAATGTTTTTCCATGCTTGTGATCTGTTATTGCCTTGGCCAGAACAAATACATTATCACTCACCCATATGTCTTCTGTCCTCAGCAAAAGATAATGGGCTGTTTCAGGGCCTGGGAAGACTGGGCCGTATACCCAGAGTCTTACCTGATCCAGCTACAGAACATCTTCCTAGGTCTGATCAAGGCAGGAGAGGAGGTGATCGAGAGGGTAGAGGTGAGCTGGATCTCAGGACCTGTCCTGGACAAGACCTGGAAAAGAGTTTTGATCAATGCCTATTTTACTGATGACACTGTTACATTCTCTGATAGTGTGGGTAAATATACAATTCAGCAACATTGGTTTATGTGGGCTGGGTATATCTCACCTCAGGTGTCGTCTCCCGACCTGGATGGAGCCCCGTTGGACGGGGCGCCGTTAGACGGAGCTCCGCTGGAGAACCTCGACGGCTCGCCCCTGGCCTGGGACCCTGCCTCCCTGGATGGGGTGCCTGTTGATGACATCGACGGGGTTCCCCTGTGTGCACCCATGGAGGACATTGACGGAATGCCTTGTAAGTCAATCTGGCAGAATTTCTGTGAAAAATGGAAACCATAAAAGCGTTATAAGATGTGGAATTGATGTAAGTTTGTGTTCTGCAGTGGATGAGCTGGCCCACTCAAGAGTGGCTCTATCTAAATGGGAGAGGGTGGACGATGCTGACGCTCTCCCACAAGGTACTGTACTGTCAGCACTGTCAACCCAACAATCATATCTCTACTCCTAACCTACAGCTCACCCTGTCGCTTCCTCTTTCAGCTAACACTGAATCCAAATGGGACACTTTGGGAGAGCGAGACTTGGGGGATGACCTGAATGCCAGGTAAGAACCTGGTGCAGGCACTCTTTTCAAAAAGGGCTTAATGATTAATTGACAAGTAGAATCAGGTGTGCTTGTATGGGGCCATAACACATATGTTGGGAGAACTGGAGTCGGGACATAGTGGCTCTTGCATTTTGCTAAGAGATTGGTTGACTGGCAACAAATTGTTGCTACATTTGGGGGAAACTTCATCTATTTTGTTTGGAACAAATCGTAGATTGCTTAGGGCTGACAAGATAAAGGTAAACTGCAGGCAAGGAGATTGAGTCTAAAACAAGTAACTTAACTTGGTGTGTCCCTAGATCAATCCCTTTCTGGAGACCTGATTTCTGCTCAAATTATTTCTAAAATGGCAAACAAATTTAAATGTTTGTTATTTGGACGTCAAAGTTAAGAAACTGCTTGTGTCATGTTGATTATTCTGCTCTGCTTGGTATAGTGGGCTATCAAAAAAGCTGAAAGAGAGAATGCAGGTCATGTATATGCTGAATGTTCCCCCTAGGACCCATAGTGTTATCAGGTATATGCTGAATGTTCCCCCTAGGACCCACAGTGTTATCAGGTATATGCTGAATGTTCCCCCTAGGACCCACAGTGTTATCAGGTATATGCTGAATGTTCCCCCTAGGACCCATAGTGTTATCAGGTATATGCTGAATGTTCCCCCTAGGACCCACAGTGTTATCAGGTATATGCTGAATGTTCCCTCTAGGACCCACAGTGTTATCAGGTATATGCTGAATGTTCCCTCTAGGACCCACAGTGTTATCAGGTATATGCTGAATGTTCCCCCTAGGACCCACAGTGTTATCAGGTATATGCTGAATGTTCCCCCTAGGACCCACAGTGTTATCAGGTATATGCTGAATGTTCCCTCTAGGACCCACAGTGTTATCAGGTATATGCTGAATGTTCCCTCTAGGACCCACAGTGTTATCAGGTATATGCTGAATGTTCCCTCTAGGACCCACAGTGTTATCAGGTATATGCTGAATGTTCCCCCTAGGACCCACAGTGTTATCAGGTATATGCTGAATGTTCCCTCTAGGACCCACAGTGTTATCAGGTATATGCTGAATGTTCCCCCTAGGACCCACAGTGTTATCAGGTATATGCTGAATGTTCCCTCTAGGACCCACAGTGTTATCAGGTATATGCTGAATGTTCCCCCTAGGACCCACAGTGTTATCAGGTATATGCTGAATGTTCCCTCTAGGACCCATAGTGTTATCAGGTATATGCTGAATGTTCCCTCTAGGACCCATAGTGTTATCAGGTATATGCTGAATGTTCCCCCTAGGACCCACAGTGTTATCAGGTATATGCTGAATGTTCCCTCTAGGACCCACAGTGTTATCAGGTATATGCTGAATGTTCCCCCTAGGACCCACAGTGTTATCAGGTATATGCTGAATGTTCCCCCTAGGACCCATAGTGTTATCAGGTATATGCTGAATGTTCCCTCTAGGACCCACAGTGTTATCAGGTATATGCTGAATGTTCCCCCTAGGACCCATAGTGTTATCAGGTATATGCTGAATGTTCCCTCTAGGACCCATAGTGTTATCAGGTATATGCTGAATGTTCCCCCTAGGACCCATAGTGTTATCAGGTATATGCTGAATGTTCCCCCTAGGACCCATAGTGTTATCAGGTATATGCTGAATGTTCCCTCTAGGACCCACAGTGTTATCAGGTATATGCTGAATGTTCCCCCTAGGACCCACAGTGTTATCAGGTATATGCTGAATGTTCCCTCTAGGACCCATAGTGTTATCAGGTATATGCTGAATGTTCCCCCTAGGACCCACAGTGTTATCAGGTATATGCTGAATGTTCCCTCTAGGACCCACAGTGTTATCAGGTATATGCTGAATGTTCCCCCTAGGACCCACAGTGTTATCAGGTATATGCTGAATGTTCCCTCTAGGACCCACAGTGTTATCAGGTATATGCTGAATGTTCCCCCTAGGACCCACAGTGTTATCAGGTATATCCTGAATATCCCCCCTAGGACCCACAGTGTTATCAGGTATATCCTGAATATCCCCCCTAGGACCCACAGTGTTATCAGGTATATGCTTAATGTTCCCCCTAGGACCTACAATGTTATCAGGTATATGCTGAATGTCCCCCCTAGGACCCACATCATTTTATCTGGTATATCCTGAATGTTCCCCCTAGGACCCACAATGTTATCTGGTACATGCTGAATGTCCCCCCCCTAGGATCCACATAGGGGTACAGGAGTTCTGGAGAAGTGGGCTTGTTACCTGTGGACCAACTTGATCATTTAAGATGTCAAACTTGTGATTGTGCCCCAGGTTACATGAAAAAACACATTGGTATGGTCTATAACCAACAGTCACAATACCAGAGCTAGTATTATGTATTGTAAAATCCCAAGAGTAAACAGTGCTGTGAGGACCACATTTTTCTATACAGGCATTTGTCTATGGAATAGCCTCCCCTTGGAAATCAAGAAAAAAAGCAGGCAAAGATTTATTTGGACAAGGTTGTCCAAGTAAGAGAAACCACTCCACTGCCCCTTGTGTCCCTACTGCTGGTCAGGTGTGATGTGAAATTAATATGGTTGATTTAACGTTAGGGAAAAGTGACACTTTAGGATGTTAATATACATGAATGTGTTCATGGTTTAATTTTGTCTTGCCTTTTAATCATTGTTATTGTTTTTACCATCAAGGTCTACTTTAGAAACACGCATTTTAATGAATACTTTCAAGTGATATCCTCTGGGTCCACATTGAACATTTGGTTGTATGTCTGTTACCCAAAATAAATTCAATTCCTCTTTTCGCCCCATGGTCCACAGTGCTAACATTAAGGGAGGAGATGGGAAGTCCGAGGATGACAGCAGCGATGATGACAGCCCCTCTAAGTACGACAATGCTGACTTCAAGAGCTCCCTCAGCAGTTTTGAGATGTCCGAAAGCAAGAGGAGCCGGCTGAGAGAGCTGGAGGTAAGCACAGTCAACAATGCCTACTAGGACCAAGTAACACACTGCAGCAGACCATCTGACTCGGTTCATACCGGTCAACAGACTTATAATACATACAGGCCCTTCAGAAAGTATTAACACCCTTTCACTTATTCCACATTGTTGTTACAGCCTGAATTCAACATTTGTTTTTCTCACCCATCTACACACAAAATCAATCACATGTATTTATAAAGCCCTTTTTACAGCAGCAGATGTCAAAGTGTTATACAGAAACCCAGCCTAAAACCCCAAACAATGCAGAACCACGGTGGCTAGGAAAAAGCCGTAGATTTGTCAAAACTAACTCAGCCACTGTCTTCTTGGTAAGCTACTCCAGTGTAGGACAGACATCTATTGGCAGAAAGCTTATTCTTGTTAATCTAACTGCACTGTCCAATTTACAGTAGCTATTGTTTGAGGAGTGCAATTTAAACAGTTATTACTAAAACCATTTGGGCAGTCTTGATGCATTGCTGTTCAATTTTGTAATTGTTCATCAGATCAGTCAAACGTTGCATATACACCGGTGCCACCTAGTGGCCAAACTCTAAATTGCACCTGGGCTGGAAAAATACATTACAGCCTTTTTCTTGCATTTCAAAGATGATACAAAATAACTTTTTCAAATGGTACCAAGAATATGCACATCCTTGCTACAGGCAAGGATTTTTGTATATCATTTTAGGCAAATTGAAAAAGGGGCAGATCCTTGTTTAGAGTAAATTCTTAAATTGTGGGTTAACGACAGATTTTTACCTTGTCAGCTCTGGGACTATCGCACACAGAGTTCAACTTACATGACTTGTTATGCACATTAACCCTGAATTTATTTAGGCTTGCCATAAAAAAAGAGGGGTTGAATACTTGACTCAAGACATTTCAGCTTTTCATTAATTTGTAAACCCCCCCCCCCCGGAAATTATCACTTTTAAATTCAGGCGATAACAAAATGTGGGAAAAGTAAAGCGGTCTGAAGGCAAAACCCGAATACGCTCGGCGGTTTGTTTCATTTATGCAACAATTGGACCCACTGTCCAAACAGTACGAGTGTATGTATCATATGTGTCTCTGCTGCAGGTGAAGGTGATGAAGTTCCAGGATGAGCTGGAGTCTGGGAAGAAGCCCAGGAAGTCGGGGTTAAACATGCAGAAACAGGTGGAGCACTACAGGAACAAGCTATTGCAAAAGGTGGGTTTCTAGTGTACTTTTTCATAAGCCCAGCAGTAAGGGAAACTGTCCAGATACCATGAAGTTGCAGGTTTAAATGTGATTTTTTATTAAACTTCACTAGCTGCAATGGCTCCACATGTTCTGTTTACGTCAGGAGTTTGATAAGGACGACAAGGAGAAGAGAGAGAGATCCATTCCGAAATCAAAAGAGCGATCAAAGAAGGATGAGCGGAGAGACAAGGCGGAGGAGACCAGTAAAGGACGGGACAAGGAGAAGAGTAAAAGGAGTCAAGACCGGGACAGGGGACGGAGTAGAGACACAGAGGAGCGGACACAGAAATACAGAGGACATTCTCCCGCAAAGTAAGGCCTATGTGAAACCATTGTTCCGTTTAATTTGTGTTCAGCATTCAATATATTTTTGCTGACTCACCCCTATCCCACCTTTCCAACAGAATCAAGTCAAAGTCTCCCAAGAAGTCCAAGCGGTCGCCCTCACCAGTCAGGAAGACGTGGAGGTCTAGCTCCCGGTCGCCACACCGCTCCCACAAAAAGACTAAGAAGAGCAAACACTGATCCTGAGGCCTATGCCTCTCCCCCTGAAGCAGCTAGGCGGCTTTCATGGACTGCCCTGCTCTGCCAGTGCTGACCATGCCACGGCACCACACGCTTCTTTCCCACAATGCCTCTGAACTGCCTCTGCAGTGAAAATTTGGCCATTTTTTTGTAAGATGAACATTGTTTGTACAGTTCTGTTTTCCCGTCAGGTTGTTTTTAAACCCCATTCAGATTGCGACTAGTTCCTGAGACAATAAATCACTCTTGGCAATGTGTCTGTGTTGTCATCCATGCTCCAGGATGGTGAATAGATTAGCTGAGGGTACCACGTCATGTCATTTAGCCTTTCTAAACAGCATTGGAAACTAATCTTATCTCCATGGGAAAAAAATGGAATGAGAGCACTATCCTTAAGTGGTTCCATTTTATTTTTCATAACACAAGACACAGATGTACCCGAAATGATTAGAGTTGGTTTTAATTTTAAGACTGACATTCCTGGCAAGGAGGAGAGGGTACTAGAAAAGCAGTGAAGTTCAGAGTAAGACAGTGCCCATTAAAACTGACAAAAAAAACTTACATAACCGTCCACACTGCACTTGTTGAACCAAATTCTGGTCCTACTATACGATCTGATCCAGTCTCACAAACCTGCTTTACTTTAAACACAGCGTACTTGTGCTTTGTGACAGGACATCTGGGAGCCACCTTCCCATCATCATCCTCTACTTTAGGGTCCCTGTTCTCCGGAGGGTAACTCCTCCCTCCCGGAGCACTCACCAGTAGGAAATTGTCCAGTTTTAGAAGCATTGGCAGGGCAGCGGGTTGCTCTGCCTCCATGGTAGGACTGCACACTGACAAGAGTTCAGTATATGTTCAGGTTGAAGCCTTTAAGGCAGAAGTGCTCAGTATTTTTTTTACATTGATGAAAACTTTAATGGCGCCGGTGAAGTCAGCAGAGAGCAGAACCTCTGTATGATCGGCCTTCAGAGCCCCTGTGGACAAGAAATACCATGTTAAGCATTGTATACTTTCAAGTGTTTTACTATCCACTCAACACAAACCATATATCTATCAGTTTATGATAATCCCTCTGATTAGTCTAAGCATATCGAAACCGGCATGCTGTACCTGAGGGAATGGTCTCGGAATCAGTGGAGTCCACGCTCTTACACTCTGCATCGGCCCCAGCCCCTGCTTTCTCTGCCCCCGCCTCCTGGGGGACGATCAGGTTAGGATGGGGGGCGAAAATGGCCGACGTCACTACTGCATTGTGGGCTGAAAGACGAGACTTAGCGGAGGGATACTACAACCAAACCAACCAGACATTCATGTTACCAACAGTAAAGACCTGAGCACCCCAACAGTATCTAGGTACCTTTAATTCCCTCCCAGAAGTCATTGCGGTCTCGTCGTACGGAGGTAAACTTGCTCAGATCATGGTAGGTGCTCCAGATGTACACGTACTTGTCTTCTGAGCCACTCACAATGAACGAATAGTCATGGCTGGAAAATAAAGAGCGTAGCAGTTCCTTGTGATTTGTTGATCGGCAACATTGAACAACATGGCGGACTGAGGTGGAGTTGTCCTCACCTGAAGCTGGCTTTGATCTGACTACTGCTGTTGACATAACCCTTGTACTTCATGGACAGAGACAGGTCCCGCAGGTCATACAGGCGGATCCTGCAGTCATTGGAGGTTACCAGAATCTAATAACAAAATAAAGAGACTTAGCTAACGGACAACTGTCACTAGCAACGTACCCTCAATTTTAAGTTAAGTGGTCAAGTAGGCTACTGTGGCTATTTGATCATAAGGTAGGGCTACCAGAGTGGCTTACCGTCAAAAACAATAGAGAAAATGCATCCCATAACATTTTAACATGATAGCAGTTTTTCATTCAGCCTACTGTAGCAGCCTTTGTGTGGTGTTCAATGTAGGCCTGCCTTCCATGAGACTTTAGAAAAAACATGCAGGGCTTGACAACCTGTTTATCCACTTGTCCGTCAGACAAGGAGGTGACTGAAAATGTGTTTGATGCAAGAAACCACTTTACAAAATAAAATGCATTATTATTCCCCAACCATTATTACAGAGAATCAGACAAATGATGCTGCCTATTGGCTACTCAAAATACCCCATTAAGACAAAAAAAATATCACTTTTCAAGATGTCTAGAAATGTACTAGTTTTGTGCTCTTATAGGAAGCAATCACATCCCCATTAGAATCACCCAAATTATCTATAAAATGGGCTAATAACTCACTAACTAGCAAAGGATTTGAACAAATGTGCATACTACATGCAGCTCTTGCTTTGATCTCAGAACAAGCGCTAGAGGAGTCACTACAGACCCTGGTTTGATTCCAGGCTTTATCACAACCGTCCGTGATTGGGAGTTCCATAGGGCGGTGCACAATTGGCCCAGGGTCATCCAGGTTAGGGTTTGGTAGTCATTGTAAATTAGAATTGGTTCTTAACTGACTTGCCTAGTTAAGGTAAAAATATAACACACCTCCCCCCATAATGACAACGTAAAAACAGGTGTATAGCCATTTTTAGACAAATTTACTTTGTCATTATGGGGTATTGTGTGTATATTGAGGATATTTATTTATTTAATTGATTTTAGAATACAGCTGTAACATAACAAAATGTGGAAAAAGTGACGGGGTCTGAAAACTTTCCAATTGTCTATTTGCATATAGGCCTACTGCAGCTCTGATTACACAAACCGTTGCGGCATGACCAGAGTATGGGCTGAGTCGTGCGTGACAATAAAATGGAATCCTACGCCGATGCATTCTGCCTACCTACAACAAAATCTCTTGCATAGTTAGTTTCGGTATGTTGCATTGAAAGTGGATAATGCGTTGAGTTGATCACAATTCCCACAGTAAAGGGAAATGTTAAGTGTTTACTAAGGGGGAAAACTAGAGAAAGTTGATTGAAGTTCAATCTTGTGTTTCTCTGCGTGGGCTGATATTTCTTCTGCGCGGCAGTCCCGGGGAGCTGCACGCCCACAAACGCGTGCAGCTTAGTGGGAACATTGGTCACTAGTAGGTCATCTCCAGAGGCATGTCTATGGCAAGTTCATCAGAGCATGGCTATACCTTGTTCTCTCCAGGAAGAGGCTCGATGCCTGTGATTTTCCGTCCCACTCGGTTCCTGCCTCTGGTTGACCGTACATGGATCTGGGTGTGGTATTTAAGGCGCTGAAAAAAGAACCAACTTAGAAATGGTGTACCATTTCCTGTGTTCCTCATTTTCATAATTATGTTCAGCCATTGTAATGCTCAAAGAATCATCAAACATTGGCTGAAATAATGATTCTTCAAACTTGAGGAACAGTGTATAATTCCCCCTCCACCGTACCTCTGTGTCATAGAAGATGCAGCGGCCATCGTAGGTGCCAATGACGGCGTACTTCCCGTTCTGGCAGAAGTTGGCAGCAGTGATGAGGCGTGTTTGTCCATCCACCTCATTCCACAGAGCCACCTTCTTGTCTGGGATGTTCCACAGACGCAGTTTCCCATCCAGAGAGCCACTCAGAAAGTACCTGTCATCCTAGGAGAAATAACAGATAATTAGTCTGGCTATCAGAGTCAGAACACAAACTCACTCTGCACTTAAAAAAGGGCCATACTTAAACCTAAACACGCACTAACAAAGGCACACAAGCTCACAGAGGCCCACTTACTCTGGGATGGAAAGCGATGGCTGTGACAAAGTCAATATGCTGAAAGCAACATAGACACTCTCTCCTGGATATGTGCCACAGTCGGACGGTCTTATCCATCGACGAGGAAAGCAGGAAGTAGTTCTGGAAACAAAGAACACAGGGAATATTAGGACACAGTGTACAGTCATTTGGGAGTGTTGTTTTTTTAAAGGGGGAAGAGGAAAGGGATTTGGAGTATCACCTTTGACCAGGACAGGTCAAGCAGGTCAGCTGTATGACCCTTGTACTTGCAGAACGGGACTTGGCGGAAGGGGAGATTCTTGTCCTCAGGGTCTTCAGGAACACTGCTCATCTGGGAACAGAAGACACTGAGGTCTGAATGGTAACACCGGTTAAGTTAGACCTTCTGGACAACTGGGTGTGATTGAGCTATTACTACCTCCTTTAGTAGTTTGAGTTAACACAAATAAACCATGCATCTGATTATATCACATATGGGTCCTAACCTTACTCACCCCACCGTCCGTGTCTGATTTGGAGGAACACAGGCTTTCCTGAGAGGGAGAGGGAGACACACGACCTGGTTGACAACATAAAGGGAGGAACCATGAGAAACCCACCAAACAAGCCTTACATTTTCCAAAGCTGTGGTAGAGAGAGAAACTAAACTACTCACGGTCTACCTACCTTCAGTGTTGTACTTTGCCCTCATGTTATTGAAGTAGTCAAAGGAATTTTTCAGAACCCATATCCGCACCACGTTGTCCTGGCCTGCTGTCGCCAACAGCCTCCCGCAGTGAGAGAACTTCATGGTCCACACTGCACCCTGAGGCAACCACGGAACAAGGGTTTGGTAAAATATACATATACTCACGTTTTACATCTACATTCATGGTAACATATGCTTCAGTCACGGCAGTAGTCAATTGTATAATGAAATGAAAGCACTGACACATTAACACACAATCTTACCATGTGCTCCCCGCTCAGGTCCTGGACCACCTTAACCTGATCAAAGTCGAAGGGGCCCTTGAAGCTGTGGGCCGCCTTGAACTTGACAGGCCGGGTGTAGGGCATCCCCTCATCGTCACTGGACGACGGGTCATCCTGGTCGTTATGGAAAACTGAGACAACCACGCAGTGAGACTAAACTAAAACTACTGACCAACTGATGAAGAGCAAATACAAAAATATGTCCATCATGAAAACAAGCAGGCATGTGATGGGGTGGGGCTGTGGGGTTTGGCATACCTTCATCACGGACACTCTTCACCTTGTTGACGGCCTTCTCCCCATACTCCTCAGCCAGATGCTTGGCCCTCTTCACAGACTTGCCCAGGAACTTCTTCAGCCGAGTGCTGGGGGAGTGAAGACAGACGACAAAACTCCATGAACTTTATCACAGGCTCTGTCACAGCAGCAGAGAGGAAAGACTGTAACCACAGCAAGAGGCAGGGCACTGTTCCAAGTCTTACGTTTTCTGTTTCAGCTTCCCTCCGTCTGTGTCAGTCAGCGGAACCTGGCCTCGGTCATCATCATCGGACTGTGCTGCGTCATTCCTGACAGGAAAAACGGAACAAACGGTGATATCCTCTTCTGTATTGCTGCATGTGAGTGCTACTCACTATATCCTTACCAAAGCAATCTGTTAGCACAGGGGAATGATTATATAGCTGTATGTTTTTTAACCATATACCAGGGATTGGTGTGAGCCCATGAGATATTAGAATAGTTTAAGTAACAGGAGCAGTTCTTACGTGATGTACTCTTTGGTCCTCCTCATGATGTGTAATGTGAGTGGGTTGATCCCTGTAGGAAGCTTCTCCTCTGCCTGGATCAGAGGGATCTCCTCCCCAGTGTCCAGATTCTTGATCATCACACTCGCCAGGATCTCCTATTAGAGAGGCAGCACACCCAATCAATGAATTGGAAATACACACTCAAAAAGGTATGTGTAGACAGAAGCAAACCTGTACAAAAGGAGCTGAAGGCTGAATGAAAGGAAGATACAGAGACAACGATATGTACCTCATCAGTCAGCTCTCTGCCAGAGTTGGAGCGTGGGCGCTGAGGACCTAGAGAGTCATTAATGGGACCGGATGCCTGCTCATCCTCATTCTCCTGTGGGAACGCACACTAGGTGTTAACTAACAGGTATTCAAAATTGTTAAAGGCTGTTGAAAGAGGACAACATAGAAATAAAAGTAAATCCACACACTGGTATGCCGCTCTTAAAGTGTTTAATCAGAAAAGGACTGGGTCTCCGTCAGTACAAAGTGTTCACCAGGTGCAGAAGAATATATACAGTGCATTCAGACCACCTCCCTTTTCCCTAATTTTGTTACGTTACAGCCTTATTCTAACATTGATTGATTGAGGGGGGGGAAAACAATCTACACACAATACCCAATAATGACCAAGCAAAAACAGGTTTAAACATTTTTCGCAAATGTATTAAAAATAAACTGAAATATCACATTTACATAAGTACTTTGTTGAAGCACCTTTGGCAGCAATTACAGCCTCGAGTCTTCTTCGGTATGACGGTACAAGCTTGGCACACCTGCATTTGGGGAACTTCTCAAAATTGTTCCCTGTAGATCCTCTCAAGCTCGGTCAGGTTGGATGTGGATTGTCACTGCACAGCTATTTTCAGGTCCCTCCAGAGATGTTAGATCAGATTCAAGTGCGGGCCACTCAAGGACATTGAGACTTGTCCTGAAGCCACTCCTGCGTTGTCTTGGCTGTGTGCTTAGGGTTGTTGTCCTGTTGGAAGGTGAACCTTCACCCCAGTCTGAGGTCCTGAGCGCTGGAGCAGGTTTTCAGCAAGAATCTCTCTGTACTTTGCTCTGTTCAGCTTTCCCTCGATCCTGACTAGTCTCCTAGTCCCTGCCGCTGAAAAACATTCCCACAGCATGATGCTGCCACCATCATGCTTCACAGTAGGGATGGTGCCAGGTTTCCTCCAGATGTGACGCTTGGCATTCAGGACAAACAATTAAATCTTGGTTTCCTCAGACCAGAGAACCTTGTTTATCGTGATCAGAGTCCTTTAGGTGCCTTTCGGCAAACTCCAAGCGGGCTGTCATGTGCCTTTTACTAAGGAGTGGGCTTCCGTCTGGCCACTCGAACATAAAGGCTTGATTGGTGGAGTGCTGCAGAGATGGTTGTCCTTCTAGAAGTTTCTCCCATCTCCACTTTGAGGCTCTGTCAGACTGACCATCGGGGTTCTTGGTCACCTCCCTGACCAAGGCCCTTCTCCCCCGACTGCTAATAGAATGTAATACATTTTAGAATAAGGCTGTAACGTAACAAAATGTGAAAAAGGGAAGTGGTCTGAATACTTCCCGAATGCACTGTACTTCTTGGGCAACAATTAGTGGACCTGTGTCCCGTGCCAATGGAACGCATGGGAAACAAATACCAACTGACCTGTGCTGTGACCACCTTGTCCCCGCTGGTGGCACTGGCCAAGTCCAGAGAGTGCTGCAGATCCTTGGTGATGCCTCTCACTGTGCTGCTGGGAGACACCAGGCCACACGGCTCCTCTGGCTCCACTGCACACAAAGGCCAATCACACAGCAGACACGCAGGGTCAAAGGTCAACACAGTAACCTTGTCTCCATTGTTAAACAATTAATTTTAATAGAAATTATAAGTATAGGTGTGGGGACAGAAGTGAACATTTATGAGAGGTCAATGTATTTATGCCCTGTAGGAACATTTTTAATTGACATGCATATCAGCATTCAGTCTATTGACCTTATGCAATTGGTGTGTGGAGAATCAAGTACAGCGTTATTTACCATCCAGTCCTGTGGGCCTCATACACTCCTGGGACTTCTTGCTGAGGGGTAGAGCAGGTCGGGATGGGGGAGGTGGTCGTGGAGGAGGAGCTCCGCTGGGAGGAGGGGGGCGTGAGGGCAGAGGCTTCTTGGTGCTGGCCACAATGTCAGGCTCTACAGTGAACTGCCGTGGGGGTTTAGAAGGCCCAGGGTCGGTGGAGTCACATAGCTTCTTGTCTGTGAGGGGGACCTGGTCTAGGATGTCTGCAGGTCTCTGCTCCCTGTCTTCTGCAGACACCCGGGGTAGGTCAGGGAGGTCCGGCGGGAGGTCTGGTTGACTCTGGCCCTGACCCAGGGTGCTGGTGATGTCTGGGGGCTGGACATGCTCCTGTGACCCAACTGACGGGCCGGGGATGTCTAGGAGAACCATGGCACACGCTCCCTGCTGTTCCTGAGGCTGTTCTGATCTCTCAACCACAGGCTGAGGTTCCACAGCGGGATGCTCTGGTTCTATAGGGGCCTTATACTCCTTCTTCACCACTGACTCCGCCCTCGTCTCAACATCCCTCTCTCCCATCAACAGAGCCTCCTCCACCACAATTCCCTTCTGGCTCTCCTCAATGATGCTGTCGATGATCTAGGAGGAACAAGACATCACAGTTGAAAACATCATCATGCAAAGGAAAGTTCTCATAACAGGATGTTCCTCTAATGAAGAGTTTGTTCTTGTATTCAGTCACGGTGAAAGAGGGGTGTGGAGAAGGATTAGACAGACAAATGTTGAGGGGCTGTGTGCGTTGATTTTAAAGAGCGACTGCCTCTAAAAACCAATGGCCCTAGCCCTCACCCTCCGATCCAACAGGTCCCAGATGTGCTCAATGGGATTGAGATCCGGGCTCTTCACTGGCCATGGCAGAACACTGACATTCCTGTCTTGCAGGAAATCACGCACAGAACGAGCAGTATGGCTGGTGGCATTGTAATGCTGGAGGGTCATGTCAGGATGAGCCTGCAGGAAGGGTACCACATGAGGGAGGAGGATGTCTTCCCTGTAACGCAAAGCGTTGAGATTGCCTGCAATGACAACAAGCTCAGTCCGATGCTGTGACACACCGCCTCAGACCATGACGGACCCTCCACCTCCAAATTGATCCCACTCCAGAGTACAGGCCTCGGTGTAATGCTCCTTCCTTTGACAATAAACGCGAATCCGACCCTGGTGAGAAAAAAAACGCAACTCGTCAGTGAAGAGCAGTTTTTGCCAGTCCTGTCTGGTCCAGCGACGGTGGGTTTGTGCCCATGGGCGACGACGTTGCCGGTGATGTCTGGTGAAGACCTGCCTTACAACAGGCCAATAAGCCCTCTGACCACTGATGGAGGGATTGTGCGTTCCTGGTGTAACTCGGGCAGTTGTTGTTGCCATCCTGTACCTGTCCCGTAGGTGTGATGTTTGGATATATCGATCCTGTGCAGGTGTTGTTACACGTGGTCTGCCACTGCGAGGACGATCAGCTGTCTGTCCCGTCTCCCTGTAGCGGTGTCTTAGGCGTCTCACAGTACGGACATAGCAATTTAATGCCCAGATGAGCAGGGACCCTGGGCATGTTCATTAATAATTTATGGTTCATTGAACAAGCATGGGAAACAGTGTTTAAACCTTTTTACAATGAAGATCTGTGAAGTTATTTGGATTTTTACTAATTATCTTTGAAAGACAGGGTCCTGAAAAAGGGATGTTTCTTTTTTTGCTGAGTTTGCATATACAGTGCCTTGCGAAAGTATTCGGCCCCCTTGAACTTTGCGACCTTTTGCAACATTTCAGGCTTCAAACATAAAGATATAAAACTATTTTTTTTGTGAAGAATCAACAACAAGTGGGACACAATCATGAAGTGGAACGACATTTATTGGATATTTCAAACTTTTTTAACAAATCAAAAACTGAAAAATTGGGCGTGCAAAATTATTCAGCCCCCTTAAGTTAATACTTTGTAGCGCCACCTTTTGCTGCGATTACAGCTGTAAGTCGCTTGGGGTATGTCTCTATCAGTTTTGCACATCGAGAGACTGACATTTTTTCCCATTCCTCCTTGCAAAATAGCTTTAGCTCAGTGAGGTTGGATGGAGAGCATTTGTGAACAGCAGTTTTCAGTTCTTTCCACAGATTCTTGATTGGATTCAGGTCTGGACTTTGACTTGGCCATTCTAACACCTGGATATGTTTATTTTTGAACCATTCCATTGTAGATTTTGCTTTATGTTTTGGATCATTGTCTTGTTGGAAGACAAATCTCCGTCCCAGTCTCAGGTCTTTTGCAGACTCCATCAGGTTTTCTTCCAGAATGGTCCTGTATTTGGCTCCATCCATCTTCCCATCAATTTTAACCATCTTCCCTGTCCCTGCTGAAGAAAAGCAGGCCCAAACCATGATGCTGCCACCACCATGTTTGACAGTGGGGATGGTGTGTTCAGCTGTGTTGCTTTTACGCCAAACATAACGTTTTGCATTGTTGCCAAAAAGTTCAATTTTGGTTTCATCTGACCAGAGCACCTTCTTCCACATGTTTGGTGTGTCTCCCAGGTGGCTTGTGGCAAACTTTAAACAACACTTTTTATGGATATCTTTAATGGCTTTCTTCTTGCCACTCTTCCATAAAGGCCAGATTTGTGCAATATACGACTGATTGTTGTCCTATGGACAGAGTCTCCCACCTCAGCTGTAGATCTCTGCAGTTCATCCAGAGTGATCATGGGCCTCTTGGCTGCATCTCTGATCAGTCTTCTCCTTGTATAAGCTGAAAGTTTAGAGGGACGGCCAGGTCTTGGTAGATTTGCAGTGGTCTGATACTCCTTCCATTTCAATATTATCGCTTGCACAGTGCTCCTTGGGATGTTTAAAGATTGGGAAATCTTTTTGTATCCAAATCCGGCTTTAAACTTCTTCACAACAGTATCTCAGACCTGCCTGGTGTGTTCCTTGTTCTTCATGATGCTCTCTGCGCTTTTAACGGACCTCTGAGACTATCACAGTGCAGGTGCATTTATACGGAGACTTGATTACACACAGGTGGATTGTATTTATCATCATTAGTCATTTAGGTCAACATTGGATCATTCAGAGATCCTCACTGAACTTCTGGAGAGAGTTTGCTGCACTGAAAGTAAAGGGGCTGAATAATTTTGCACGCCCAATTTTTCAGTTTTTGATTTGTTAAAAAAGTTTGAAATATCCAATAAATGTCGTTCCACTTCATGATTGTGTCCCACTTGTTGTTGATTCTTCACAAAAAAATACAGTTTTATATCTTTATGTTTGAAGCCTGAAATGTGGCAAAAGGTCGCAAAGTTCAAGGGGGCCGAATACTTTCGCAAGGCACTGTATTTTCCTAAAATAAATGTTATAATTTAACTCGTTTTCATAAAGGAAGATAAAATGTCTGTACCAAAAGCAATCACTTTTGCATGTGAATACACAGAATCCTCCTCCCTCCGCGTGTTTGTTTGCGTCACTTTTGTTTTGAGATGACTTCGTTGTCGGCCATAGCGGGGCAACTGGCTCTCGCCAGGGAGCCAGGTGCAATCACTTCTCACCCTGTTCAAACTCCTCCCACCGGGGTAACCCAGGCCAGATAAACAAACCCCCTCAATAGGGATCCCCGAGCAAACGATCACTTTGTTTGTGACTGAAAAGCCCTATACGGATTGACCAACTATGGTTTGTATCCCCTATCGAAGGACAGCATCATACGGCATAGGTGGTTGGTGTTTGTTGGTCCCCAGAGCAGTTGTAGTGAATATACAGGTATCGAGACCATAGACTGCTAGTTATGTATATTTTGATAACCATGATCACCATCATTGCTAGCGTCGCTGACGTTAGTTAGCCAGCTGGCTAACGTTAGCCTACCACAATACAACTTGGATTTGACTCAGAAACACATTTCAAAAGGCAAATAATTAGTAGGAAAACCTTTTGTCATAATTGTGATGTTGCCAGATTGACTTTAGATGCTGTATAACTTTAGCCAGTTAATTAAGATTGAGGGGACCACTGTATTTTAGCTAGCTAACATTACAGAAGCTAGCCATTTTTGAAGCGCTTTGATCACACACTCCATAGCCGATGTGAGCAAGACCTTTAAAACAGGTCAACATTCACAAGGTCCACGGGGCCAGACGGATTCCCAGCATGTGGAATCAGAGCATGCTTGAACCAACTGTCAAGTGTTTTCACTGACATTTTCAACCTCTCCCATGTTTCAAGCAGACCACCACAGTCTGTGTGCCCAAGAACGTGAAGGTAACATGCCTAAATGACTACCGCCCCGTGGCACTCACGTCGGTAGCCATGAAGTGCTTTGAAAGGCTGGTCATGGCTCACAACACCATTATCCCAGAAACCCTAGACCCCACTCCAATTTGCATACCGCCCAAACAGATCCATAGATGATGCAATCTTTATCGCACTCCACACAGCCCTTTCCCACCTGGACATTCCTGCTATTCATTGAATACAGCCTAGCATTCAACACCACAGCGCCCAAAAAGCGCATCACTAAGCTAAGGACCCTGGGACTAAACACCTCCCTCTGCAACTGGATCCTGGACTTCCTGGCAGGCTGCCCCCAGGTGGTAAGGATAGGCAACACAGCCACGCCGATCCTCAACAATGGGGGGCCCTCAGGGGTGTGTGCCTAGTCCCCTCCTGTACTCCCCTGTTCACTCACGACTGTGTGGCCAAGCACGACTCCAACACCATCATTAAGTTTGCTGACGACACAATAGTGGTAGGCCTGATCACCGACAACGATGAGACAGCCTATAGAGATGAGGTCGGAGACCTGGCCGTGTAGTGCCAGGACAACAACCTCTCCCTCAACATGAGCAAGACAAAGGAGTTGCTCGTGGGCTACAGGACTGTAGTGGACGGGTTGAGCATTTCAAGTTCCTTGGTGTCCCCATCACCAACAAACTATCATGGTCGAAAACACACCAAGACAGTCATGAAGAGGGCACGACAAGACCTATTCCCCCTCAGGAGACTGAAAAGATTTGGCATGGGTCCCCAGATACTCCAGATAGCACCATTGAGAGGATCCTGACCATTTGCATCACCGCCTGCTAAGGCGACAGCTCAGCATCCGACCGTAAGGCGCCACAGAGTGTAGTGCGAACGGCCCAGTACATCACTGTGGCCAAGTTTCCCACCATCGAGGACGTATATACCAGGCGGTGTCAGAAGAAGGCCCCCCAGAAAATTTACAATTTGTAAAATGTACTTAATTTCTCAGAACAAGAATAGACTGACGAGTTTCAGAAGAAAGGTCTTTGTTTATGGCCATTTTGAGCTTGTAATCGAACCCACAAATGCTGACGCTCCAGATACTCAACTAGTCTAAAGAAGGCCAGTTTTATTGCTTCAGTTTCAGCTGTGCTAACATAATTCCAAAAGGGTTATTTAATGATCAATTAGCCTTTAAAAATTATAAACTGGGATTAGCTAACACAACATGCCATTGGAACACAGGAGTGATGGTTGCTGATAATGGGCCTCTGTACGCTTATGTAGATATTCCATTAAAAATCAGCCGTTTCCAGCTACAATAGTCATTTAAAACGTTAATGTCTTTCTGATCAATTTGATATTTTAAATGTACAAAAAGTGCTTTTCTTTCTAAAACAAGGACATTTCTAAGTGACTTCAAAACTTTTGAACAGTAGTGTACATTTGAGGACATAATATGGCAAAGTTGTTTTCTTCTAATGATTTGCCTACTTTAGCCATGGCATCATATTTCCATGCCACTAACTTAGTGTAATTTAGACAAAACCTTAACATTAGCATCCGAGGTGCAACCCATGTCTCGGGCACAAATAAATAATGGATGCAGCGATGGTGGTACTATGTAGCTCATGTCTGACTACAACAGTGTACTAACTAGCAGCAACAAACTCAAACCAATCCAGGACCATAGCAAAACATGTCACAGTTGGTTGCATAGTGTAACGGTGTCACCATTCTGAATCTAATCTGGAGCTAGTCAGTCAACATCTGTAAAACATAAAATTAGCTTCCAAACAAGATTAAGTTATTTCTCGAACTATGTTTATAACTGATGGATGATGACGACAATCGTTGACCCTGCTTTTCTGTTCAACAAAGTGCACAGTTGGGTGCCAGACTGATTCCCTGGTCAAAAATGGATGCCAGCACCTACCAGAAGAAGCATAGGTACCATAACATGTCCAGCAATGTGATAGCAATGGTTTAGTGACCTCCAAAAATAATCTTGTTCACTTGCTATTTTCAAAGGTTGTCAGGCAAGACCTCCGAATAAAAATGTGTCATGGCAAAGCAGTATTTTTGGGGGTCCTGAATACAACGTGTTATTTTTGGGGCAAATCCAATCCAGCACATTATGGAGTACCACTCTCCATATTTTCAGTTTATGGGTATGCTTGTAATCATTAAGACTGGGGAGTTTTCAGGATAAAAAAAAAAAAATGGAATGGAGCTAAACACTGAGCAACAACTAATTTAAATGTGGAATAAGTCAAGGGTCATGGAATACTTTCTGAAGACACCATATGTGTTCAGATGCATGAGATGCAGGAGAGACCTGGCACTCAACACCTCCACAATGAGGTGATTACTAATAATAAAGTACAGCACAAATGTCCAGTAATAGCAACACCCTTTTCTTTCCATGTATCACTGATGAACTCTGCCTATTTCTACTGATGGACTGGAGATGCTTTTGCCAAACGACAGACTCAGTCATTTGATGAGAAGACCATAGTAGGGTAGGTTTTATCTGACCTGTTCAAATTTCCACATAGTACCTGTTTGTACGTCAGATATTACCTATCCTAACTGCCATTGGTAATAGTCACTGTTTGTGTGTATGTGTGTATGTGTTCACAGAAACATGTATGGAGCCAGCACATGGAGACGTGATGTTTCAGACTAAGAGACAGGCTTGATACTGATGTTTCTGAATGGAGAGAGACCTGGCACTCGGCGTTAAAATGTGCCAAGGTAGCCCCCATTAACACCAATAGGCACAGTATCTGTATCTGAATGAGAATGAAAGATATACATTGTTATATTAGCAGAGCACTGCTTCTATGGTATTATGTTTATTCTACATGGACCTGTTATTACATTTGAAAGTTATCAAAACACTTAGTTTAGAATATCTACATAAATTCAGAAATTGCATTCTTCTCACATTACTCTGTAGGCTACTGACCTATTCAAAGCTTCCTCCAGCATCTCACTATACATCTGCATGTATTTATTGAACTCAGTCTGCAGGAGATATGTTTGATGTGATTGAGTGGGGGGAAACGGTTGCAGGCAAGGTTCTGACTGATTGGTGTGTCAAGAAACCCCCACATCAAACCACACCCCCAAAACAACTCACATTTGGCTTCTGCCAGCATTTCTTGAGGAGCAAGCCAAAAGGGTGCAGGTATTTTATTGAACCTTTAACTAGGCAAGATAGTTAAGAACAAATTCTTATTTAAAATGACGTTCTACACCGGCCAAACACGAACGACTCTGGGCCAATTGTGCACCACCCTATGGGACTCCCAATCACAGCCGGTTGCGATACAGCCTGGATTTGAACCAGGGTGTCTGTAGTGACACCTCAAGCACTGAGATGCAGTGCCTTACACCGCTGCGCCACTCGGGTCCCCCCAGTTCCCCGTTTATGACCTAGACCACTTAGTGGTGTATACACCCCTCACTGGCAGTGACTCCATAGAACAGTGAGACTAGCTACATTTACATAAATCCCAGGACTCAGCCACCATAAAAAATAAACATTTAGACATGAACAACACATACTCAGCAACTTTTTTTTTTTTTTAAATCACAGGGAATAAAACAAAACTTTGCTTCCTAATGACATTCACAATGCCCCATCTGAGTAGGGATTCATGAGTGTTGGCATAGATTTGAAGATGAAGAAATACCTGGATGGGGTCATCTTGGCGTGCCTCAAGTGTGGCCAGCCCAACAGCCACGTCCTCTGGTGGCCTCTCTACCACCCCCTGCAGGAACACAAAACAAAGGCACAAAAACAAAAGGGAGAGTCAAACAACCTCATACAGTGCATCCAAGCACTTTAAAATGCTGGGATGTGCTTATGTTCTGTAATATTTTACTAGTAAATGAGATGACAGTGTCCTGAATAGATTATTTAAAACACAACTTCACTGGCAACTCAGGACATTCAATAGCAAACTGCTTATTGCAAACAATCCCACTTAAAGTTGTGTTTTGGGTTAACTTTAACCTCAATAGAGCACTTAAAAGCCATCCTCTAGCTAGCTCATTTGAAAGTAGTTAACAGCAGATATGCCTTTTAAGTAATGATTTAACTAAAACCAGCACTCTGGGTTACAGTCTTTGATATGCCGCTCCAAAGTTAAACTTCACTCTTTAAAAAAGGAGATGGCTGTTAGAAACAAATGTTCAAAACTGTAAAATGCTAGTAAGAAGAAGACATACCGGAGGTGTGGGAAGAACAAACTGTGTCGGTGTCCTAAGCAATAAAAAGATGCGTAAAAGTGTGTTAGTCACAAGACTAGTCCTGATATGGTTGTGTGTCAAAGAGACAAGTCAGACTCTCTCCCTTACACATTGTTCACCGTGAAAACACAATTCCTGTTGGTAGACTTGAAGGAATTGATCTCCCCACAACATTTGAATAATTAAAAAGATGGGAGTAGAGTAAACAAGGCAAAATCATCCAGACAGATGAGTCGTTATTGTTGTCAAATAATGATAACTAATGTTTTTGTTCCTTTATTAGCTACAGAAAAAACACTGAATGTATGAACAAAACAATGTTCTCTCTTGCTAACATCTGGTGCAACTCAATGGCCAGCATCATCTACGTCATATCTGAGAACGTTTCAATACCAATCACAGCATATAACCATAGTTCTTTAAAAATAGCTGTAAGTAGAAAGGTCACTTACAAATTAGGCGGTGGAGTAAAATTTACGTCTTCAGCAGCATCGTAGAATTCCTCTGTGTCACTATCTGACGCCATTTAGCTAGCTAACGAGAACTAGATATCGTAGAGGCCCTGCATGCATCTAAACTAAGGGAAATCGCTGCAATATTTATGTGTTCGGTTCGAAGTGAAGAAGACATCCAATTTGTGCAGCAAATAAAAAGGTCATAGACTGAAAACTCACTTACTTCGCTAGGATACACCCAGATGTTGCTAGCTACTAAGTTGCTAATGCATTTGAGAGGCCACTCACCTGTGTGTACTAGCTACTCCTAACTGGCTGCTAACGTAACCAGCTAGTTAACGAAGTTACTTAGCGCTAGTTTTTACCTAGGTAACTACCAAGTTTCTTGAATCAATTCATAAATACATACTCCGAACTAAATGTCTAACGATAAAACGCCTGCCCATTAGCGTCTTCCTCAACAACAACAACAAAAAAAGGGCTGCAGCCAGGCCAAATGTAGCTTGTGTATTCACAAATAAGGAAGAACACCCCAAAAGATTAATAACGCATACGGAAATCTCGCGATAACTTATCTGAGCCCACTTCCAAGCCCACTCCTCTCGCATCCTCCCCTCATATTGATGTAAATGAGAACTTGTTCTCAACTGGCCTACCTGGTTAAATAAAGGTTAAATAAAATAAAATACAAATACCCTCATGGTTCTCATGTGTACAGTCCATGGCATGCGTCTCTGATGGCTTCACAGTCGGGCACCATTGTAGCAAACCGTGAAACACCCATTGTGGAACTCGAAACTGGGTATATATAAACACTGCTCCAATAGGGTTATAGGGTTATAACTCACTTAAGCTTTTCTTGTCTATGTTTAATGTTTTTTCATGTTTTGTGTGAACCCCAGGAAGAATAACTGCTACTTTTGCAACAGCTAATGGGGATCCTAATAAAACACAAAAAATACCACTTTGGGGGGATTGTATTGAGCCTAAGCAAGGGTCATCATTACACTATTACTGAAAAAAAGTATAATACGCATGAATCCTTCATTAACAGCCCTGAAATAAGTAGACTATTGACCAAATCAGGTTCCCTCTTTGTTTATATATGAAGGAGAGACAGGGACCATGAGTATATGAGAGGAGGAGAAGAGAGGAGTGGGCTTGGAAGTGGGCTCAGATAAGTTATTGTTGCAAAAGCAGCAGTTATTCTTCCTGGGGTTCACACAAAACATGAACCATGACATAATACAGAACATTAACAGACAAGAACAGCTCAAGTGGTTTAACCCTTTTGGACCAGTGTTTAGCAATAGATACCTAGTTTCGAGTTCCACAATGGGTGTTTCACTGTTTGCTACAATGGTGTCCGACTGTGAAGCCATCAGAGAGGCATGCCATGTACTGTACACATAAGAGACTTGGTATAGTGACGTGTGGGAATTCACTCTCTGAATAGAGGGGATAGTGTAACAACCCTTGCATAGCAAGGCTCATCACAATCACCCCAAACTTATTGAAACAGTGGTTAGTAGTCATTTGCTTGGGGAGCAAACATGGTCTTCAGGTCTGAAAGAAAGAGTGTGGTTCATCGAACCAATTCAATTGCAGGGGTTCAGACCAGACTCAGAAATAAAACACACTTAATCTGGTTAAAAACAATTCCAAAAAATTTGCTATCAATAAAATTGATTTATAAATAAAACCAACAAGATCGATATTTACAGAACTCTTCTTTCTTCTGAGGTTTCACAACTCCAGTAAATGGCATATTCTACCACCAGCTGGACCACGTCTACTTTGTTTGGCATTTAAGTTTTGCGACTATGAAAAATATTGCCGTATGATCCTACCATTTACCAGCGTGGCTACGTCACGTTCCTTGCAAACGACCATTGGATAGGTTGGAGGCGGACCTTAGTGAGATCTATGGGTAGAGTGGATTTGAGGGTTTAAGAAGAAAACAAGGACGTATCAGGTAGGAATTTCGCTATTTAAAAGTTTATAGAATGTCTTTTAAATTCTCCTTGTATATGTAAAATGTTGAATACAACAAAACGCAACCCAACGTTTTCAATTACGGGTAACTAGCTAAAGAAGTAGCTAGCTAGCTAAGTAGCTTAAGATGTAGCTTCAGCTGGCTAACTAACTTCACGGGTAGCCATGCTGTGTGGTTTGTCCTTCCTACAAATGCTCTCGCCCGGCGAAGTTGGTATACATTGACACTGCTTAATGGGTTTAAGCACACCACGATAGCTAACTAGCTAGCTAGATAAATATGCGTTCCACCTTTATTTCTAATTGTTGCCTTAGCTTTTCACTTAGGTGATCATGAATGTTTGGAATAAAGATGTTGTAACTAACTATCCAGCCTGTAGTTACAGCTAGCTAGCTATCCAGACTGTAGTTACAACTAGTTAACGTTAGCTACCTAACTTTCAGACTTTCTGAACAGTGGTGGTCATACTAGGTAGCTAACTAGACAGCTAGCAAGCTAGTGAAAGTTTTATACGTTTCCAATAAACATGTGTAGTCATGTCCTCCATGCATGGCTACGCTGGGGTTAACTCGTTGTTAAACTTAAAGCTAGCTAACAGTTGACTGTACAGCAGCAAGTTAACTTATCTATTTGATATTTTGCTTAGCTAGTATGAACGCCAGGAAAGTGAGGCATGGATAATTATTAATAATAATTTACCTTGTTACCACGATATCGGCGTGACAGACTGAGGTTTAGAATATTAAATTGAATTGAGGGCGTCGACTGGGCGCTGTCCTTTTTTCTAGTTTCAGATGTAATTCTTGCTGCTCTTTATCATCTATGTTAACTTATTGACTGACATTAGCTAATGATTTAATAACCTTTAACCATGTGAAATTTGACCGACTCAAATTGCTCGACAATTTGTGCATCACCTGTCAGAAGGCCTTCTCGTGTAAATAATTTGTTTGTAATATAGGGTCGGTATAGGTGCACTCAGAAGGTGGATGTGTTTATTGGAGGAGCTGGTGTCATGAGGATTGCCATACGAGACAACATCCAAACCGCTAACTGAGTTAGTTACCTGCCCCAATGGAGCATGCACGTATTTGCTTTCAAAATCAGTATATCGTTATGGAAGCAGCAGACCGTCACCCATCACATGAGCCCTTTTTAGTGTAATGCCAATTGATTTTTTGCTACATGTTTTCAGATCTGTCCACATGTGGCAACTACATAGCATGTGCAGTAGGCTACACAGTATACATCAAAACCTCTGTGTGTAGGCTAAAGGCTAGCCAGACCTAGTGGACTAAACTCCACGGTGAAGGAAGTTTATGATGAACTTCACCAACAGTAGAGCAGAGACCAGGCTTTGTGGAATTGAGCTCCGGCGACATCGATTCAGCCATGGTCAATACTTAAAGGTAAAATGGTAGGCGTTTCATGATTTACATGTGTCCTCTGTAGTTGCTGGACTTTCTTTGTTTGCTGAAATCATACTTTTTCAATAAACGTGAATCAAATACAACCACCAACCTTTTGCTCGTTTCTGTCTCTCAAAGATGACAACTCAGTGCAAATGCGCATGCATGTGTCAATTGAATCTCAAAGTATGAATTTCAGCAAACAAAGGCATGCAAGTACAGATGACAAACAGGCATAGTGTAGGCGTTTCCTGATTGAAAGTTTTGACCTTGGGTGAATCAATGTAGTCGGAGCTAGATCCCACAAAGCCTGGTCTCTGTTTCACTCTGTTGGTGCAGTCATCATAAACTTCCTTCTCCATGGAGTGGTGTTTAGTCTGCTAAGCCAGACTTCGTTTTTCTCTATGTTGGATGTGTTTTTGTGTTCTTTGTCCTGAGTGTGACTGGAGAAAATTGTCTACACATTGTTCACAGTCAAACAAAGGGCCCTTTGCCACTAACCTGCAAAAATAACAAGTAACGTGCCATGTTCAAGATGGCCACTGATTGGCTTTGTGTTTTGGCCTCTCTGGATGGAGGATCATGGTTGAACCTTGTTTGTCCCGTCTAGGCCTAGTAGTTTAGTTCTTCAAGGTTGCCCTCTCCTGGCTTAGCTTGACCTATAATCATGTCTTCAGGTGGAAACTTTCAAGATCAGGAGGCATTTCATTAAAACTAAATGCATGCTCTTCAACCGATCGCTGCGTGCACCTGCCCGCACGTCCAACATCACTACTCTGGACGGTTCTGACTTAGAATATGTGGACAACTACAAATACCTAGGTGTCTGGTTAGACTGTAAACTCTCCTTCCAGACTCACATCAAACATCTCCAATCCAAAGTTAAATCTAGAATTGGCTTCCTATTTTTCAACACAGCCTCCTTCACTCATGCTGCCAAACATACCCTTGTAAAACTGACCATCCTACCGATCCTCGACTTTGGCGACGTCATTTGCAAAATAGCCTCCAATACCCTACTCAATAAATTGGATGCAGTCTATCACAGTGCCATCCGTGTTGTCACCAAAGCTCCATATACTACCCACCACTGCGACCTGTACGCTCTTGTTGGCTGGCCCTCGCTTCATACTCGTCGCCAAACCCACTGGCTCCAGGTCATCTACAAGACCCTGCTAGGTAAAGTTCCCCCTTATCTCACCTCGCTGGTCACCATAGCAGCGCCCACCTGTAGCACGCGCTCCAGCAGGTATATTTCTCTGGTCACCCCCAAAACCAATTCTTACTTTGGCCGCCTCTCCTTTAAGTTCTCTGTCTGCTGCCAATGACTGGAACGAACTGCAAACATCTCTGAAACTGGAAACACTTATCCCCCTCACTAGCTTTAAGCACCAGCTGTCAGAGCAGCTCAAAGATTACTGCACCTGTACATAGCCCATCTATAATTTAGCCCATACAACTACCTCTCCCCCTACTGTATTTATTTATTTATTTTGCTCTTTTGCACCCCCATTATTTCTATCTCTACTTTGCACATTCTTCCACTGCAAATCTACCATTCCAGTGTTTATTATTATTATAAAAAAAATGACTTGCTATATTGTATTTACTTTGACACCATGGCCTTTTTTGCCTTTACCTCCCTTATCTCACCTCATTTGCTCACATTGTATATAGACTTATTTTTCTACTGTATTATTGACTGTATGTTTGTTTTACTCCATGTGTAACTCTGTGTTGTTGTACCTGTCGAACTGCTTTGCTTTATCTTGGCCAGGTCGTAATTGTAAATGAGAACTTGTTCTCAACTTGCCTACCTGGTTAAATAAAGGTGAAATAAAAATAAATAAAATAAAAATGTTGTTTAGCAAGAGACTAGAGTTAATTTCAATCTTCATAGAGTTTTTTATTTTATTTCGGCAAATTAGGCTAGGCACCGGTCGTGGACTGATCTTTTCCAACCAATTGCATTTCAGCTTGACTAGACTAAAGTCATGTCCCAGCCTCTGTTGCACTGCGTGTATGACAACTCCAGCTACTTTGATATGCTTCTGAATTCTGACTGGTAGGAAGTCACTTTAAGTCATTAGGATATGCAATGTAGCTACATAATTGTAGAATTTTAATGCCACTATGCGCACCTAAAATTAGCTCGGATGGTGTGGAAGCCACAGGTGTTGTCACCTTTTATTATAGGTAGCAGACTAACCGCTATATTATCTACTCGCTTTTCATTTTCTGTCACCTCTCTTCCTATGTCCTTCTGTCTGACTATGTAGACCCCTGGTGGGGTCCTGTGGACTGAACTATCCACACAGACTGTGCTGCAATTATCACCCCATCTGATCTCCACTGTAATCATGACCAAGCTGAACAGTGGGGTGCAGGGAGGACAGATGGCAGACAACGCCCCAAAATATGAGTCTGAAATATTAATAGAAAGGCCATATGCTCATGCTGCTAATAAATGGAAAAAGAGAGGAGGCAGAGCTGAGCTCTGTCCACCTGGCCTTGTGGAAATTTGGGAGAGATATTTGTTGCTTATTTAATTGTACAACATTTCATTGTCATGTGTTTAACCTTTATTTAATTAGGCAAGTCAGTTGAGAAGAAATTCTTATTTACAATGACGGCCTACCCCGGCCAAACCCTAACCCGGACGACACTGGGCCAATTGTGTGCCGCCCTATGGAACTCCCAATCACGGCCGGTTGTGATACAGCCTGGAATCGAACCGGGGTCTGTAGCGATGCTTCTAGCACTGAGATGCAGTGCCTAAGACCACCTTGCCACTTGGTCAACCCTATCTCTCTTATTGAAAATATTTTATAATGAGGTTAATTAGGATAAAGGTGAAATAAAATGAAACAAAGTCTTAAATGTAGAATTTTGAAAGACTATATTTGAGCAATATTGCTAATAACACAAACCACGAGGTAGAGATCTGCTACCCAACATGAGCCCGACGGGCCCGACATTTATAATGGATTTGCTAAAGGAGGAAGTTATTTTTGGTTCCAGGCAGGGCCTTAAATTTGGCTATCAGGCCTGGGTAGGGCCTGAAAATCGTGGGCTTAAAATTCATGCCCAGCAGGGTTATATCCTGAGGTGCCTTATTTGGGATGGGCGGTGTCCAGATTTTCATATGGTCATGTTGTTTCTGTACCATACTGGGGTATGCGGTATTACCGGAAGTGCACACAAGGGGCGCTAGTTCCACAAAAAAAAAAATTGGACGCAGCGATCTTGATCCAGGAAGGGATTGAATTTCTCTGCTGTAACCAAGAAGCTTGATCTTGACATCGAGCCACTTAACTAGCAAGTTATCAAACCAAATGCATAGCTGGAGCCCAGACCTGGATATAATTTATTTGACACATAGTAATACTTAACTTAGTTATAAGCAGTGGCGTTGGTATTTCGTGGGGGGGGGGGGGGGGGGGGCTCCACGGTATATCGCCCGAGCCTTATTGCTATTATAAACTGGTTACTGGCATGAATAGAACAGTAAACACCTATTTTTGTGTCATACCCGTGGTATATTGTCTGATATATCTTAGCCAATCCGCATCCAGGACCCACACTACACGGCTTATAATGCGAGTTTGAAAACAAATGCACTACAGGAAGGGATTAGCCTATTGCATTTTATGACTTTGAAACTAAACAGGGGAACGGGGTTTGGCTAGGAGTCAGTCAGTGTTGGCAAGGGGGGTAGCACTGTGACAACTGTTAAAGTAGTGTAGATTGTCCATCTCCCATTTCCAGTTTGCGGTCTTGCAGCCCTGAGCTTTGGCTTTCACTGGGACAGAAGGTGACAGTGGAGAAGTGGGATAGGACTGAACCGGTCTTAGATTTTCCAAACCCTCCACAAACTTTCTTTAGGCTATTCATGTGTACAGGCGAAGGGGTTGATGATTGTATTATCACCTAAATGACCTTTGAAGAGCCCTGACAATATCATTAATGTATTGTTCACCTGTTTTTCAGTGGTGTGGTTTTGGCGAGGGCATGGAGCACCCTGTACACAGAGGGGAGACGATGTCCCTCGGACTGCACGACAGGTACTGTGCAATGTATGTCCAAAATTTATTCTACATCTATACACACAACCATTCAACGTTCCTCACTTTCCTCTGAAGTGGCTCATTTTAGCCGTTCTGGGTTTTAGCCGTTCTGTGAACATGTAACGTTAGTAATTATCTCATCTCTTGATTAATATATGAAGTTAGTCTAACGACATTAAATATTTTTTATTCTCTCTTATTTTTGTCGGGTCTGCTTGCTTTCTCTTACGGACAGAGATAGAAATGGTGGTTTTAAACAAAAATAATATTTCCTTTTTGATAGTCTTGAGTTTCTACCTCTTGCATCATTTGCAATAATCTGTTTCTGTTTTAACTTTAACTTGCCTGTTAAGTAACATTCATGATTACATCTTAAAGTGAGTCAAAGACATGGACTCAGTATGGAGTGTTCATGCAGCTCGGTGTGTGTGGGCTAACTTAGCTGTTGACGATGCTGCAGCAGTGATTCAGGTTGGGTTACAGCGTGTATCCATGACTCAGTCTGTCAGAGGGCTGTCATTGTCCCCCTGTTGCTGGGTAAATGGCTGCCTCTTTGGGCCTGTCTCCAGGCCCCTCTTTGGGATGTGTTGTTTTTGTACCAAGTGACTAATGCCTTATTTCAAGCTGTGAGTGGATTTTTATCTCTAAGCCAGTTACTATCGTCAACGGTAATGAATTAGGAAGTTGTGTGATTGTGGAGAGCCAGGGGAGATTACTCACAACATCATGACTGTTGACTATTTTAAATTCTGCTGCTCTCATGACTGTATTTTTCTGTGTCCTCTATGGTGTAGTGTCAGCTAGGCTTCTCTAAGCCCCTGTCCTTTGTGCCTTCCTGTGTGTTGCAGCAGCTGTTCAGGGATTTTGTCTTCTCGGAGCACTTCATGAAGATTTTAGTGGAGTGCCTCAACTAGAAATGCTTTCATGACACAATGTTACAGATTTAGCTCTAACTAGAATCTGTGTCAGTGCATTTTGACCTATGGTTTATTAGAATGATGAGCTCTGACTACTCAAGTATACAGTTTTTTTGTTTTTAACAAATTGTATTTCTTTCCACCAAAACAAGTTGCTGTGATGTCTACCCAATCCTGCCTTCAGTCATTTCCATGACCATAACCACAACAGATCTTAACGGGCAATGCTTCAGTCGTGTGGTTTTATGGTTTCCCTTTTTGTAAAGTTTGTATTTCCTTATTATATTGTGTCCAGTCCTTTTGAAGCTAAGCAGTAGTTTAAAAATGTTTTACAAGGAGCACATGTGCGCATAAGTTCAAATGTAGGCACGCACACAAAGAAATTTAGTAGCACAATTAAAAATATTTGAGGTAATAAAGCTAGAATTGTACATTTTTCTAGGCTCACTGGTGCGCTTAAATAAAAAAAATCCACATCCCACAGAAAAATATTTAGCCGCATATGCCAGTAAAATTGTCACACTGTAGATAGAGCCCTGGGCTTGGGCGGTATACAGGGGTATGATTTTCAATACCGTTGAAACAATTTCTAGCTTATTCTTTATTTTTAAATAAATACCTGCAGTCAACTTGTGCGCTAGGTTAATAGATAAAGCAGATTGCGTTCTTCAGTTCACCTGTTGCATTATTGTTTCATTATAAAGCTGTTCCCCAAAGCAGCTGATTAAGCCACGTGGTAGGTTTGTTATCAAAGAGCAAACGGAATCTTTTGGGACATGACGATCCACTGTTGTGCAAGAGAGGTGATCAAGTTACAATTGAAATTCACTACAACTGTTTGCCAGCTAAATATCTTATAACTATAGGTTTAACTATCTAAGATTCTCTACAGCTCAGGGCTCCAGCATTTGGTTAGCTAGCTAAGTAGCTAACTTGCTCAAGATCAAGCTTCTTGGTTACAGCAGAGACAGTCAATCTCCTCCTGGACCGAGATCCCTGCTGTCTAATTATTATTATTTTATATATTTAAACTTTATTTATAGATTTTCAGATATAACAAAAACAGTACAACACCAACCCCTCATTCTCCCACCCCTCCCTCCTTAATTATTTGTTTTGTGCGTGTAGCAAACTTTCAGTAGCCTATTGAGATAGTTGTATAATAAGCTGGGTTGTCTGTTAGTTTGTTTGCTTGCGCTTGTTAGCATTTAGCTACTGTCCGCTATGGGAAGTTTGGAAAGACTTGCACTGCCGGTAATACCGTATACCCCGGTATGGTATAGATACGGCATGAAGCTATGAAAATCTGGACACCACTGAAGCCTACTGGACCAGCATGTCCCTCTGTTGTCAAGGAATAGTTGCTAGGCAGTGGCAGTCTTTGGCCAGAGAGCGTGCCGCTGGACTGGACAACGTGGTGCAGTGGAGCGAGAGTAGACTACAAGCTGATGGAGGAGGGGTTGATGGCTTAATCAAACGCACAGATTGGCTGTTATTATTGACATGATTGGTTTGTCATCATTCCTCCCCTCCCAACCAACAGTAGCTTCAGCTCTCTAGCATCACTATTTTGAGTGCTGTTGTAATGAATAAACCATACAGCAGCTTGACTGGGTTTTAGTGAGTGTATTGTGGGAGTTGAGGTGTTTTATTTCTCTTTCATTCTGTGCAAAGCAAAGTGTCTTTTCAATTTAAGTAAGATCACTATAATGTACATTTCATGTCCAGATGGAGGTAGTAACAATGCACCAAAAAGGCAGGAACATTTCAGTGCATCACTTGGCAAGGTGATAGTCCTAATGCCACAGTTGTTGGCCAGCAAACACTAGACTGCTGCAAACCTTCTTTTGAGGTGGACTGTTGACTCTTCTAGGCACTCTTAATAGCAAGCTCATGGGAACGTGTGCTGTTGGCAAGGTTTGTTTCCCCCATTTTTGCTTTCACCAGCTTCCATCTGTTGCATCGATGTACCCCAATTGGCAAATCTACATCTGTATGCGGCGCTACACTTCTGCTGCCCACATATGAACTCGAGTACCTAAATCCAATGTCTATTCAACCCTGTATACTGGGGTGAATCTGTATTTTCTAAAGCCGACTCTTTCTTCTGTCCTCAACCACATACGGTGTGACAATTGGTTTTGTCAAAGGTCTTTTTTTTGTACTGCCCTGAATTGATCCCTGTGACCTAGCCTAACTCTGTATTAGAGGTCGACCCATTATGATTTTTCGTCACCGATACCGATTGTTGGAGGACCAAAAAAAGCCGATACCGATAAATCGGCCGAGTTTTATATATATTTGTAATAATGACAATTACAACAATACTGAGTATACACTTTTATTTTAACTTAATATAATACATCAATAAAATCAATTTAGTCTCAAATATACACTGCTCAAAAAAATAAAGGGAACACTAAAATAACACATCCTAGATCTGAATGAATGAAATATTCTTATTAAATACTTTTATCTTTACATAGTTGAATGTGCTGACAACAAAATCACACAAAATGTATCAATGGAAATAAAATCAACCCATGGAGGTCTGGATTTGGAGTTACACTCGAAATTAAAGTGGAAAACCACACTACAGGCTGATCCAACTTTGATGTAATGTCCTTAATACAAGTCAAAATGAGGCTCAGTAGTGTGTGTGGCCTCCACGTGCCTGTATGACCTCCCTACAACGCCTGGGCATGCTCCTGATGAGGTGGCGGATGGTCTCCTGAGGGATCTCCTCCCAGACCTGGACTAAAGCATCCGCCAACTCCTGGACAGTCTGTTGGTGGATGGAGCGAGACACGATGTCCCAGATGTGCTCAATTGTATTTAGGTCTGGGGAACGAACGGGCCAGTCCATAGCATCAATGTCTTCCTCTTGCAGGAACTGCTGACACACTCCAGCCACATGAGGTCTAGCATTGTCTTG
Organism: Oncorhynchus mykiss; assembly: GCF_057628025.1. Lineage (NCBI taxonomy): Eukaryota > Metazoa > Chordata > Actinopteri > Salmoniformes > Salmonidae > Oncorhynchus > Oncorhynchus mykiss. Next base: position 17,586,931 of record NC_143050.1, read on the forward strand.
CATTAGGAGGAACCCAGGGCCAACCGCACCAGCATATGGTCTCACAAGGGATCTGAGGATCTCATCTCGGTACCAAATGGCAGTCAGGCTACCTCTGGCGAGCACATGGAGGGCTGTGCAGCCCCCCAAAGAAATGTCACCCCTCACAATTACTGACCCACCGCCAAACCGGTTATGTTGGAGGATGTTGCAGGCAGCAGAACGTTCTCCACGGCGTCTCCAGACTCTGTCACGTCTGTCACATGTGCTCAGTGTGAACCTGCTTTCATCTGTGAAGAGCACTGGGCGCCAGTGGCGAATTTGCCAGTCTTGGTGTTCTCTGGCAAATGCCAAACGTCCTGCACGGTGTTGGGCTGTAAGCACAACCCCCACCTGTGGACGTCGGGCCCTCATACCACCCTCATGGAGTCTGTTTCTGACCGTTTGAGCAGACACATGCACATTTGTGGCCTGCTGGAGGTCATTTTGCAGGGCTCTGGCAGTGCTCCTCCTTGCACAAAGGCGGAGGTAGCGGTCCTGCTGCTGGGTTGTTGCCCTCCTACGGCCTCCTCCACGTCTCCTGATGTACTGGTCTGTCTCCTGGTAGCGCCTCCATGCTCTGGACACTACGCTGACAGACACAGCAAACCTTCTTGCCACAGCTCGCATTGATGTGTCATCCTGGATGAGCTGCACTACCTGAGCCACGTTGTAGACTCCGTCTCATGCTACCACTAGAGTGAAAGCACCGCCAGCATTCAAAAGTGACCAAAACATCAGCCAAGAAGCATAGGAACTGAGAAGTGGTCTGTGGTCACCACCTGCAGAACCACTCCTTTATTGGGGGTGATTTGCTAATTGCCTATAATTTTCCACCTGTTGTCTATTCCATTTGCACAACCACATGTGAAATTTATTGTCAATCTGTGTTGCTTCCTAAGTGGACAGTTTGATTTCACTGAAGTGTGATTGACTTGGAGTTAGTTACATTGTGTTTAAGTGTTCCCTTTATTTTTTTGAGCAGTGTAGAATGAAACATGTTCAATTTGGTTTAAATAATGCAAAAATAAAGTAAAAGAAGAAAGTAAAAGTACAATATGTGCCATGTAAAAAAGCTAACGTTTAAGTTCCTTGCTCAGAACATGAGAACATGAAAGCTGCTGGTCTTCAATATTCCCAGGTTTTAGGTTGTAGTTAATATAGGACTATTTCTCGCTATACCATTTGTATTTCATATACCTTTGACTTGGATGTTCTAATAGGTACTTTAATATTGCCAGCCTAATCTCAGGAGTTGATAGACTTGAAGTCTAAAACGGCGCAATGCTTCAAGCATTGCGAAGAGCTGCTGGCAAACCCAGTAAAGTGCTGTTTGAATGAATGCTTACGAGCCTGCTGCTGCCTACCACCGCTCAGACTGGTCTATCAAATCATAGTCTTAATTATAATAAAATAACACACAGAAATACGAGCCTTAGGTCATTAATATGTTCAAATCCGGAAACTATCCTATTGAAAACAAAACATTTATTTTTTCAGTGAAATACGGAACCGTTACGTATTTTATCTAACGGGTGGCATCCCTAAGTCTAAATATTCCTGTTACATTGCACAACCTTCAATGTTATGTCATAATTACATAAAATTCTGGCAAATTAGTAAGCAACAAGCCAGGCAGCCCAAACTGTTGCATGTACCCTGACTCTGCGTACAATGAACGCAAGAGAAGTGACACAATTTCCCTAGTTTAATATTGCCTGCTAACACAAATTTATTTTAATTAAACATGCAGGTTTAAAAATATATACTTCTGTGTATTGATTTTAAGAAAGGCATTGATGTTTATGGTTAGGTACATTCGTGCAACGATTGTGCTTTTTTCGCAAATGCGCTTTTGTCAAATCATCCCCGTTTGGCCAAGTTGGCTGTCTTTGTTAGGAAGAGATGGTCTTCACACAGTTCGCAACGAGCCAGGCGGGCCAAACTGCTGCATATACCCTGACTCTGTTGCACAGAACGCAAGAGAAGTGACACAATTTCCCTAGTTCAAAGAAATTCATGTTAGCAGGCAATATTAACTAAATATGCAGATTTAAAATATATACTTGTGTATTGATTTTAAAGAAAGGCGTTGATGTTTATGGTTAGGTACACATTGGTGCAACGACTATGCTTTTTTCGCGAAAGCTCTTGTTAAATCACCTGTTTGGCGAAGTAGGCTGTGATTCAATGATAAATTAACAGGCACCGCATCAATTACATGCAACACAGGACAAGCTAGATAAACTAGTAATATCATCAACCATGTGTAGTTAACTAGTGATTATGTTAAGATTGATTGTTTTTATACAATACATTTAATGCTAGCTAGCACCTTACCATGGCTCCTCGTGGAGTGCAATGTAATCGTCCATAATCGGTATCCAAAAATGCTGATTACCTTTTGTTATGAAAACTTGAAATCGGCCCTAATTAATCTGCCATTCCGATTTATCGGTCGACCTCTAGTCTGTGTGCCGTATTCTCTGACTGGCTGTCTGTGATTATGCAGATGGGGCTAATCTCATCCCATTTAAGATGTTTAAGAAAGATGCATTTTATTGACCGTTAATGTGAAAAGTTAAACATTAATCAGTAACCCATTACCCAGCTAAGCCTAATTCTGGTAGCAGTTCTATTGTACTACACCCTGGCTTGTTTTATTTAGGACTACACAGAGTTTGTATTGTCTGGCTGAAAGTGGATCATGACAAAAGGCAGGTAGAGAGTGTTCTTATGGTAGAGGTTTGTAGGGCTTTGAGCATGGTTCTATCCATCCTTCTCCAGCCCTGCCTGCCTGCCTGCTGCTGTTTCTGCACTCCTCAGTAGAAGTCCTCAGCCTTCAGCATCTGCTGGGCCTCTGCTTTCATCACCTCATCCCTCTGAATCCAGGCAAACTTTTGTTGCTCTCTACCTCAGTCTTTGATTTTTCTACACTGGGTGAGTTTCTCTTAACTAGCACTTTCAGCAGGATTATTTCTCACCCCAGAAACGCTTTGATAACGACCAAGCCTTGTGAAATGCGTTAAAATGTGAAACAAACTGGGTGCTGTTTCATAGCTGGAACATGACATTCAGGGCACTTGCTTTAAAAAAAAGATATATATTTGGATAGTGCTGAGCCATTAATACTTTTTAATGTCGGTTCGATTTCATATAAATGATCACAGTTTTCGGTTCAGATTTTTAGATTATAATTTATTATTTTTTTACATTAAATGCACTATACGTTATGTGTGTTCAATGCCGTAACACAGAATAAAACAATTCATAAAAGTCCCATGATGGTAGTGACTGCCCATTACAGCTTATCACTTATTAACTATAAGTCATTCACATTACTTTTTATAAATATTTCAGATGTTGTGTATATTACATTTGTTTTGTTAAATGACTTTATTTGATTCCAAGTCATCATCTCATCTCTATAGAGCTGCTGTCTGACAAAACCACTATTTTAGTTGTTCTTCAAAGTAAATAAGGCACACTTTTATGACTGCTGAATACCAACTATCAATCACTTAGATCATGTATTTTCAGGCTCGTGATGCAACTGCTTTATATTTCTCTCGATAGTGCGTTCTCTCATTCTCTGTGTCCGCTGCGCACAAACGGACAAGTTTTTAAGCGTGTGTGCAATGGATTATGGTCATTGTAGTTTAGCACTGAAAACGTGGTAATTAACTATGTAGAACATTGGCTTGTTGGAAACTTCAACTCCCTGCTAGTTCAGGCTTGATCTGATTTATCTCTACAAAAACTGCACATCGATCTCACAGAAAAAAAAGCACGAAGTGAAATTCAAATGATTGAACTGACGTCGGTCAATTATACTGAACAAAAATATAAACGCAACATGCAACAATTTCATAGATTTTACTGAGTTACAGTTCATATAAGGAAATCAGTCAGTTGAAATAGATGCATTAGGGCTTAGATTTCACATGACTGGGCCGGGTTGCAGCCCACTGGGGAGCCAGGCCCAGCCAATCAGAATGAGTTTTTCCCCACAAAAGGGCTTTATTAAAGAAAGAAATACTCCTCAGCACTGTTTTACCAATCCTGTGACAGCTGGATAGACTGTCAGATGAGATGAAGGTTTTGATCATTCTGATCGGGCCAGAGATAGGATGGATGAGGAACCACACTGTGTGGTGGTGACCGCATGCGCAGTCAGCTGCTTGCTTGAGAGGGTATATGGCGTTTAGACAGTACAGTTCCCTCTGTGTCCACTAGATGGTATACATTTGTCTGTTCTGCAGTCAGTCACGAGGGCTGTCTGTTCCCCTGATTTTCATACAGACATGAACCCACGCCTAATGGCCAGTACAAATGTCAGGCAAAGGCAAGGTGCACCAAACGCAATGCAAAACAATCTTATGGACAAGAACATGTGTAGATGGTCGACACTTTAATATGGTGTATGTGTTATTTTAGTCCAGTGTGTTTCTGTTAGAACAGTGATGGGGTGTGCGTTAAAGTGAGACAGATTTTAGCAGTGTTACAGCACAGTGAGGATGCATTCCTGTCATCCAGGGCTGTTGGGTCAGTGTGCATAGCTCAGGAGTCTGGCTGTTTCTCTCTCCTCTCCCACCCCCTCCCCCCAACGGCCCTAATCGCTTCTGAAAGAAGTCCACAGATTGATGCTCACCAAGGCTCTGATAAAAGCAGCCATTGTCAGGCTTCACTCTAAAAGCTGGAGGAGTTTGGTTATTGAGGACTAGGCTATCAGCGCTGCCTCCCCTCTTTGTTCCCAGCCTGTCTTGTTCTTCATAATACTGCTCAGTTATTGTGGCTTGCAGGGCAGAAGTCAAACGACGTAATAATAACGCAGTTTCTTCAATAGATGTTCAGATGACATTCTGTTTTTGAAAAAGGGAAGTGTTTCATGATGAAACATACAATGATTGCGAAATTGCATTGGCCTAACTAGCTTAGTCCTAAATGTAGAGTTGCCCATTTAAAAATACTATCTGGTTTCATGACAGATCCAGTACCATGTTTAGATGTTTGCCCTCTCTGTTTTTGATTTAGGATTGTATCTAAATAAAGAGGAGCAGCTTTAGTACCCTAGATACAGGCTGTAGTACAGGTCAGTATAACCTGCACACGGAGCTCAGGCTGTAGTACAGGTCAGTATAAACTGCACACAGAGCTCAGGCTGTAATATAGGGCAGTATAACCTGCACACAGAGCTCAGGCTGTAGTACAGGTCAGTATAACCTGCACACAGAGCTCAGGATGTAGTACAGGTCAGTATAACCTGCACACAGAGCTCAGGATGTAGTATAGGTCAGTATAACCTGCACACAGAGCTCAGGATGTAGTACAGGTCAGTATAACCTGCACACAGAGCTCAGGATGTAGTACAGGTCAGTATAACCTGCACACGGAGCTCAGGATGTAGTACAGGTCAGTATAACCTGCACACGGAGCTCAGGATGTAGTACAGGTCAGTATAACCTGCACACGGAGCTCAGGATGTAGTACAGGTCAGTATAACCTGCACACGGAGCTCAGGATGTAGTACAGGTCAGTATAACCTGCACACGGAGCTCAGGATGTAGTACAGGTCAGTATAACCTGCACACAGAGCTCAGGATGTAATATAGGGCAGTATAACCTGCACACACAGCTCAGGCTGTAATATAGGGCAGTATAACCTGCACACACAGCTCAGGTTGTAATATAGGGCAGTATAACCTGCACACACAACTCAGGCTGTAATATAGGGCAGTATAACCTGCACACACAGCTCAGGCTGTAGTACAGGTCAGTATAACCTACACACAGAGCTCAGTGTTTTGATCCAGAGACAGGCTTGGTGTGTTTTTTTCACTCTGATATTAATTGTATTTTGTATGGAGGAGCAGCAGGTACAAATGAACATATTCAGCCATGCTTTGTTCACTCAGACAGACGCATATTAATAATTTTTATGTGCTCACCTCTGGCTCAGCGCCATCCCCACTCATCTGACAAAGGGTTTTTTAATCCCCCTGGTTTCCATTGTCTGTTTCATTCCTACCGCCATCATAGAGTTTAATCTGCACCCATAAAAATATTCTCCCCGTCATCCTCTGTAACCACAGACAAAGACTGAGAACATGACTACCCTGCCTGAGAGAACAGGCTGTGTACTCTGTTGAAAGAGTTTCATAGTGAAGAAGTGGTCCAAGACATCATGGCTCCAAAGAAATGACCTGCAGTGGTTCTATTGGTTGATATTCTCCCTAGTTATGGGGCGAGATGGTGAGGAGTCAACCTTGAGGGAGGGGTTAAGGGCAGGTTGGAAGACATTACCTTAATTAAGCTCCAGAGTGAGAAACAGGAGTGGGGTGACTAGAGGCTGGCACTTTTAGAAGTTCCACAATAGGTCGTTTTTCATGACGATGGGAGTAGGAGATTTGAAACAAAGGGCTAGAGAGAGGGCTTGTCAAAAGGAAGTAGCACACAGAAAATTACTTTGCTTTAGACTTCTTGACAGGGCCTTCAGAGCTCTTTGGATGAGAGGGACTGTAATCGTGGAAATGAGCTGCACAGTGCTCTCTCTATTCATGGTTGTATTTTTCTCTTGGTGCTTGGGTGAATGTTGATCTGAGGTTTAAAGGTGTTTTAGTGTTCCATCTTGATCAGCTAGCTGCCTCAGGCAAGGCCATGGCTTACTGCACACTGTGGGAAGATCTCAATTGCATACTCCTCGCATCCTCTCTCCTTGTCCCCTTTTCAAAATGCATTGGATTAGAAAGCCAGAGGTCCCTCCCCTTTTGACTTTCTGATCCAATGGGTTTTGAGAAGGAGAAGAGGAGAGAGGACGCAAGGAGTATGCAATTGAGATGATCTCCGTGTTCCTGCTAGATAAGAGGGCACCGTGGATGATGGCCATGCAGGAGACACTATGAGGAGACAATACAACTGCAAGGGTCCAGCGAATGAGATCTTCATTGTATATCTACTAGTATAGGCTATACAATCTGCCATACTTGCATATTAGGCTTATATTTTATATTTGATAAAAGTGGAGAATAAACATTACCTCCGAAGGTGTAGGGGGACAAGTTGTCCATAGAAATATAATTATATTCCTATGATGTACTCTCTCTCCCACATGGAAATACACCTAGCCTCCTAGCCTATGTGGGTGTATCCGAAGTCGCACTGTAGAGGTTTTATTACTAGTTATAAATGGGAGGATGTAAACTTAATGGATTGCTGGTTAGAAATACCAAACGTTCCTTTTTATTTCCCAGTGTAAACTAGTGGTATTTTAGGCACCGCTCTCCTGAGGGTGGGGAGACGCTAGCTACTGTATTTAAGCCTCTGCTCAGTGCTGTGGGGTTTTCTCCTCCCTTTCTCTTACTCATCCCTCCTCTCCACCTCTCCTCTCCACCTCCCCCCTCACTATAACAAGCCCAGCACTGCAGTCGCCGCTCCTTTAACAAGGTGGCACTGTTGTTGAGCTGCTGGGCTAGAGACGGCAGAGATGACTGTGAGCTGCCGTTGCCCCTGTAGACACAGGAGATAGGATCCATTGGCTTCTTCTCACTGCTACCACTGCTACCGTTAGTGTCATAAGCCGGTGTAGCCTGCGCTGCTGTTGCTGCCTGTTCCACTCCACCGCTGTCGCTGCTGCTCTCCCTGCCTCTGATCCATGTGGGCAGAGTGGGATGGAAGCCCTCGCTGGAAGCCTGTTCATGGAAATGCTCTTTGCCGTTGTTTGCGCTGTAGCTCCGTGCTGGTGACAACATGCCGTTAAAATGGAAAAGCGGTTCTCCTGTCAGCTGGAAATTCCCAGTGCCAGTTCTTAAGACATCCAGGTCCTCACCGCTCTCTCCTGCCTATATGTGAGTAAGGAACCAATTCCATTCATAGCATGCTGTGGTGGTGCATTTTCAGTTTTAGATTTTGTTCAGTTGTGGTATTTTATTTTGGGGTATGGAGAGTCCCCCTCTCTCATTGCAGCCTAATTGGGCAGAATATGATGGGAGCTTTGTTGTGTGTCGATTTAATACCCTCCTTTGTGCCGCGTGTGATGACTGGCCAGCTAGCGGAGCGCTGTCCTCTAGATCAGTGTGATGACTGGCCAGTTACCGGAGTGCTGTCCTCTAGAGTGGTGTGCTGACAGGCCAGCTAGCAGAGCGCTGTCCTCTAGAACAGTGTGATGACTGGCCAGTTACCGGAGCGCTGTCCTCTAGAACAGTGTGATGACTGGCCAGTTACCGGAGCACTGTCCTCTAGAACAGTGTGATGACTGGCCAGCTAGCAGAGCGCTGTCCTCTAGAGCGGTGTGCTGACTGGCCAGCTAGTGGAACTCTGTCCTCTAGAGCGGTGTGCTGACTGGCCAGCTAGCGGAGCGCTGTCCTCTAGAACAGTGTGATGACTGGCCAGCTAGCAGAGCGCTGTCCTCTAGAGCGGTGTGCTGACTGGCCAGCTAGTGGAACTCTGTCCTCTAGAGCGGTGTGCTGACTGGCCAGCTAGTGGAACTCTGTCCTCTAGAGCGGTGTGCTGACTGGCCAGCTAGTGGAACTCTGTCCTCTAGAGCGGTGTGCTGACTGGCCAGCTAGCAGAGCGCTGTCCTCTAGAGCGGTGTGCTGACTGGCCAGCTAGCAGAGCGCTGTCCTCTAGAGCGGTGTGCTGACTGGCCAGCTAGTGGAACGCTGTCCTCTAGAGCGGTTTGATGACTGTCCAGCTAGTGGAATGCTGTCCTCTAGAGCGGTGTGATGACTGTCCAGCTAGTGGAACTCTGTCCTCTAGAGCAGTGTGATGACTGTCCAGCTAGTGGAACTCTGTCCTCTAGAGCGGTGTGCTGACTGTCCAGCTAGCGGAAACCTGTCCTCTAGAGCGGTGTGCTGATTGTCCAGCTAGTGGAACGCTGTCCTCTGGAGCAGTATGGCTTATTATCCATGGCCGTGGCCCATTTTAAATTTTTTTGGGGCCAGGACCACATCCACTGCCCCTCTACGCCCTCCCTGGGGCTGTGTTTTTCCGCCTGCAAGGACTGTCGGCCGCCACAGCAAGCTTGGGAGGAGGAGCCTGCCTTCCTTTGTCAGGGCATCAGGCTTGCCCTGGTTTAGGAGCTATTGTCTGTTGCTGTGGAGGGGGGAAGGGCAGAATATGGAGGGTCCCTCCAGGCTCTCCTCCCTCCATTTCCTCCTTTCTGGGGAGAAGTCCTCTGCCTGTCACCCTGCTAGGCTAGCTCTAGGTAAATGGCAGGGATCAGAGTATCTTTCCTAACCAGTGTACAGTAGTAAAACACCTGTTTTAATCTGTCTTGGAAGACGGTGTACAGTAACCAAGCTTAATCTGCCTTGGAGGATAGTGTACAGTAACCTGGTTTAACCCGGTTTGGAGGACAATGTACAGTAATTTGGCTTAATCTGGTTTGGAGGACAGTGTACAGTAACCAGGCTTAATCTGCCTTGGAGGATAGTATACCGTAGTAACCTGCCTTGGAGGATAGTATACCGTAGTAATCTGCCTTGGAGGATAGTATACCGTAGTAACCTGGCTTGGAGGATAGTATACAGTGGTAACCTGGTTTAATCTGCCTTGAAGGATAGTATACCGTAGTAACCTGCCTTGGAGGATAGTATACCGTAGTAATCTGCCTTGGTGGATAGTATACCGTAGTAATCTGCCTTGGTGGATAGTATACCATAGTAACCTGGCTTGGAGGATAGTATACAGTAGTAACCTGGCATAATCTGCCTTGGTGGATAGTATACCGTAGTAACCTGCCGTAATCTGCCTTGGAGGATAGTATACCGTAGTAACCTGGCGTAATCTGCCTTGGAGGATAGTATACCATAGTAACCTGGCTTTGAGGATAGTATACCATAGTAACCTGGCTTGGAGGATAGTATACAGTAGTAACCTGGTGTAATCTGCCTTGAAGGATAGTATACCGTAGTAACCTGGCATAATCTGTCTTGGTGGATAGTATACCGTAGTAACCTGGCGTAATCTGCCTTGGTGGATAGTATACCGTAGTAACCTGGTTTGGAGGATAGTATACAGTAGTAACCTGGCATAATCTGCCTTGGTGGATAGTATACCGTAGTAACCTGGCTTGGAGGATAGTATACCGTAGTAACCTGGCGTAATCTGCCTTGGAGGATAGTATACCATAGTAACCTGGCTTGGAGGATAGTATACAGTAGTAACCTGGCATAATCTGCCTTGGTGGATAGTATACCGTAGTAACCTGGCGTAATCTGCCTTGGAGGATAGTATACCATAGTAACCTGGCTTGGAGGATAGTATACAGTAGTAACCTGGCATAATCTGCCTTGGTGGATAGTATACCGTAGTAACCTGGCGTAATCTGCCTTGGAGGATAGTATACCATAGTAACCTGGCTTGGAGGATAGTATACCGTAGTAACCTGGCTTGGAGGATAGTATACAGTAGTAACCTGGTGTAATCTGCCTTGAAGGATAGTATACCGTAGTAACCTGGCTTGGAGGATAGTATACAGTAGTAACCTGGCTTAATCTGCCTTGGTGGAAAGTATACCGTAGTAACCTGGCGTAATCTGCCCTGGAGGATAGTATACCGTAGTAACCTGGCTTGGAGGATAGTATACTGTAGTAACCTGGCGTAATCTGCCTTGAAGGATAGTATACCATAGTAACCTGGTTTGGAGGATAGTATACAGTAGTAACCTGGCTTAATCTGTCTTGGCAGATAGTGTACAGTAGTAACCTGTCTTAATCTGGCTTGGAGGACAGTGTACATTAATCTGTCTTGGAGGACTGGCATCCTCAGGAGCAGAGACGGTATCAGTGCTGTCAATCCTGGCAAGTGAAAATGAACGGAGGTACATTGCTTCTTAGTTAAAGCTAGATTGAAAGGCTCATGGTCAGTTGATGAATGTGTGTTTGATTTTTGGCTTCATTTTTATCCTGATATTTCTAGTGGAATTTCAGGCTCTGTTTGCTAGTTCTTTATTGCAAGATGAATGAGATGGTCTCGATATATGCTTTACCATACAGTAGATGCGTCATTTACATTAGATATTGCATGCGGTTACATTCGGCTTATTGATATAAAAATGTCTACATTTTACCTTGCCTTTCTATACCCTTCCTATAACCTTTCTATGCCTCCTGAGCGGATGCAAATACTGTAAGTTTGTTTACATTGCGGTCGTCCATGCCCTATTTAAGTGAACTCCCTAATGCGTTGCAGGCGCGTAGAATGTTTGATTTTTCCCATCCACCAAATTATATTTACATGGTAAAGCACCAAGAATATGTCTTCAGTGTTCAGGGTTTGAGGTAAATGGAATGGCAGGTAAATCTCTAAAAGAAAAAGGGGTTGAGTCTTAATGTGCACTAGTTTACATACGGACTCCCATCAAGTCTCTGCCTCTAATGTTTTTGGCTAATTTCCCAAAACCAGAATGACATCATGGAAAAAATTACTTTACAATCACAGTACATTTCTACATGTAATTCAAATTGAACATTTGTGCATAATTGTATATCAAAACTATTTATTTTTGTATCCTAAATTGAATTGACATGGACTTGACCCCAGTCCTGGAGCCACCAATTCTCACATGGGAGACTTAGTTTAAAGATGATTCATATGGATTGAGAAACTAACATACAGACTCCAACCACTATACTGGGGCTATAGACCTACATATTTTACCATTGCATATAGCGCTTTGTCTCTAACATTAGGACAGTCAAATAGCTTTTTCTCTTATAAAAATGACTAACAAAAAGACTAACCTTTAATACTGAGGCATGCCCTCCCTAGCCTGGCCCAGTTGCTATTTTTCCTTCTGATTCTAGGTTTCTCTATACAGCCTACGGTAAGGATGGGAATAGGGTCTGTGTGCGTAGCTTCTCCCCTTTCACTAGATATGGCCGTTTTCAACATGTAGACTGAGTAGCATATGGGGATGCCTCTTTAACATCTACCACAGGGATAGGGTGGAATTTTAGTTTTAATGTCACGGGCAAAAGTACAGTGAAATAAATACATTTCTAATAAGAGCTAACATCTGCATTGCTTGCTGTTTGGGTTTTTAGACTTGGTTTCTGTATAGCACTCTGACATCTGCTGATGTAAAAGGGCTTTATAATACATTTCATTGATTCATAACCTCAACAATTCAGTAATCAATATTAATGCAGTACTAAAAATAAAGTGAGGTAAAACAAAAACACAGGAGAAATAGAAATAAGAACACGAGGTAAATTAGCTATATACAGGGTCAGTTCCAGGGTCAGTAAGCTATATACAGGGTCAGTTCCACGGTCAGTAAGCTATACACAGGGCCAGTTCCAGGGTCAGTTGCTATGTACACGGTCAGTAGCTGTATACAGGGTCAGTTCTAATACTATATTTACAATGTGCATGGATACTGGAGTGATGGAGGTAGATATGTATAGGGGTAAGGTGACTAGACATTAGGATATATGATGAACAGAGTAGCAGCTTCGTAAATTCAGATTATATGTGAGTGTGTGTAGAGTGAGTATAAAATGTGTGTGTGTGATCAAGTGAAGTGTGTGTGTGTGTGTGTGTTGGCGTGTCAGTGTGCGTGAGTCAAATCAAATTTTATTGGTCACCTACACATGGTTAGAAGATGTTATTGCGATTGTAGTGAAATGCTTGTGCTTCTAGATCTGACAGTGCAGCAGTATCTAACAGGTCATATCTAACAAATTCCACAACAAAACCTAATACACACAGTCTAGTAAAGTAATGGGATAAGAATATATAAGTATAAAATATATAGATGAGCAGTGACAGAGCGGCTAAGATGCAATAGATAGAATAGATAGTGTATTATACAGTATATACATATGAGATAAGTAATGCCAGATATGTAAACATTCTTAAGTGTGTAGAATCCTGTGAGTGTGCATAGAGGCAGTGCAAAAATAAAACTAGATAGATAGTCCGTATATAACTAGACTCAGTCCGTATAGCCATTTTGTTAGCTATTTAGCAGTCTTATGGCTTTGGGATAGAAGCTGTTCAGGATGTCTCGTTTCAGACTTTATGCACTGGTGCCACTTGCTTTGCTGAAGCAGAGAGAACAGTCTATGGCTTGGGTGGTTGGAGTCTTTAACAATTTTCCGGGGCTTCGTTTCACACACTGATTTATAAAGGTCCTGGATGGCAGAAAGCTCTGCCACAGTGATCTACTGGGCTGTCCTCACCACCCTCTGTAGTGCCATGCAATCGAGGGCGGTGCTGTTGCCGTACCAAAGCAGTGATGCAGCAGGTAAAGATAGTGCAGCCAAACATTTTTTCAACCTCCTGAGGGGGAAGAGGCGCTGCTCGCGCCTTTTCCACGACGGTGTGTAGACCATTTTAAGTCCTTAGTGATTTGGACCCCAAGGAACTTGAAGATCTCGACCCGCTTCACTGCAGCCCAGCTGATATGGATGGGGGCGTGTTCCTGTAGTCCACAGAAGAAGAGCTGGTGTGTGTGTTAATGTGTGTTAGCTGGAGATTATTATAGAGAGGGGTCTGTGTGTTTGCCTTCAGTGATTCCACTCGTGTCTAAATATAGCCTCTGCCCGTGGTGCAGATTTCACGCTTAGAAGGAATGGCAAAGGTGCACTGCCCAGAAGACCCATGGAAGTTCACTGGGAATTTCAGGTGTTTATCCTTGCCACTATGCAAAGTCCTTTACAGTTAATTTCATCCTTGCGTCAAGGACACTGATAAAATCTGAAATTATATTCAGCGGTTTGTGCTATTTTAACATTCATAAACATTTTCCCATCTGTCTTCCTCAACCAATGTCCATAAGATTGTTTGACCTTATGTTAACCAGTGAAAGACCAGGCCATAGGACAAATTAGTTTAGGCTGTACGATCTGATCTTCAAATGACATAATATTAATGAAACATTAGACCTACAGTGATCAACAAGAAATTAAATGGAAGTGGATTATTTTTCTATGGCGGCGTAAGGAGAACCAACACCCTCATGTCCTGATTTTCCTGGCATCCGAGGGAAAACAATTCACTTCAGTGAAAAAAAAGAAACATGTAATAAACTGTCTGGAAAGCATATTGTGCAGGAAGACTTTGCATTTGGCGGCAGAATCAGCTCATGCAAACATTGATCTCTACTCCCTGAGGAATGTAGCTGGCTGGCCCTAACCCATCATGGCTGCTCCGTATCTCTATTTTCAGTTCTCTGTCCACTGCTCCCAGTTCCCTTGACACCACTGTTTTACCTTGTTACAATGAGGCTGGACACTACAGTCCAATTTGACACTATTGTTTTATCTTGTTACAATGAGGCTGGACACTACAGTCCAATTTGACACTATTGTTTTATCTTGTTACAATGAGGCTGGACACTACAGTCCAATTTGACTTGTGTGATAATCACCCTGGCTTGGCAACCAGAAAAGTAGAGTTTCCAACCTAGTGGCCCATACCATAGCAGGGGGGGTTGTAACTAGTCTAACTACACATTCATTTTAGTCTCATTACTTTCAAGAGAGCGAGCCGGCCAGGAAATCTCTTTTTTTGGGGGGGGCTTTATGGGTTTTTAACTGTTTTAGCCTTGTTTCATCAAAAGCATCTTACTCTAATCTTACATTATTGTTCTTTAGTGAATGGGCTTTGTGTGTACATGGCAGGTACAGCAATGCCATACGACGTCCCCAGTCCACTGTGATAGACAGCTAAACACAACAGCACCACATTTCTCCTAGTTTGGCCTGTTTGATTAGGTTTGATTGTCCAATGTTTTCAAAAACACTCCAACACTCATTAAGCCTACATGTTTTGTGCCCCCTGCGTATCAATTCAGTACGAGTGAGAAGAGCGCACCCTCAAAAACCCAATATAAATGTGATTTGATTATGCAATACTCAGGATTTATTTACACAATAGGCTAGTAATAATGCTTGAATGGTTTGTCTACAATTCAGAGTCCTTGCTCTCCCTCCCAGAGAGTGTTTTCTGATGAATCATACCTCTGCTTTCACAAAATGGCCACAATGAACCTTTGCTACAGAAATAGACATTTGACAAGTAAGACTTTCTTCAAGGGGCAGTGCGGTTAAAAATTTGATTTTCAATATTTTTTGGTGATATTTCCACACTATGAGGTCGAAATAACACTCTGAAACTGTGAAAATTATGATACTGCCCTGTTTGTCTTAGCTGTTTCAAAACAATGTCTGGATTTTCAGCCTGCTCAGGTGGGATGAAACTTTTGGTCCACATCATGACATCACAATGTGATCTGATTTGTAATAGACCAATGACTGTTCATCTGGTTAAGGGGGTGGGCTCTAGTCCAGCATATCTGCCAATCAGGGCTGTGTAAAATACTGTATCTTCACATTTGTTTCCTAACAACAAAGAAGCTCAGGAAAATAAATGATAATGAAAATACCTCTGACATATTTTTTAAATAAACAGTTATTTCAAATCAAATTTTATTGGTCACATGCACATATTTAGCAGATGTTGTTGCGGGTGAAGCTAAATGCTTGTGTTTCTAGCGCCAACAGTGCAGTAGTATCTAACAATTCACAACAATACACACAAATCCAAAAGTAAAACAATTGAATGAATAAATAAATAAATATTAGGATGAGCAATGTCGGATTGTCATTGACTAAAATACAGTATATACATATGACATGAGTAACGCATTATGTAAACATTATTAAAGTGACCAGTGATTCCATGTATATGTATATAGGGCGGCAGCCTCTAAAGGTGCCGGGTTCAGTAACCGGGTGGAAGCCGGCTAGTGATGGCTATTTAACAGATGTCCTTGAGATAGAAGCTGTTTTTCAGTCTCTCGGCCCCAGCTTTGATGCACCTGTACTGACCTCGTCTTCTGGATGATAGCGAGGTGAACAGGCCATGGCTCGGGTGGTTGATTTCCTTGATGATATTGTTGGCCTTCCTGTGTCATCGGGTGCTGTAGGTGTCCTGGAGGGCAAGCAGTGTGCCCCCGGTGATGCGTTGGACAAAGTGCACCACCCTCTGGAGAGCCCTGTGGTTGCGGGCAGTGCAGTTGCCATACCAGGCGGTGATACAGACCGACAGAATGCTCTCAATTGTGCATCTGTAAAAGTTTAGGGTTTTAGGTGCCAAGCCACATTTCTTCAGCCTCCTAAGGTTAAAGAGGCACTGTTGCGTCTTCACCACACTGTCTGTGTGAGTTGGCCATTTCAGATTGTCCGTGACGTGTCGCCGAGGAACTTAAAGCTTTTCGCCTTCTCCACTGCGGTCCTGTCGATGTGGAAAGGGGCTTGCCTCCCTCTGCTGTTTCCTAAAGTCCACGATCAGCTCCTTTGTTTTGTTGCTGTTGAGGGAGAGGTTATTTTCCTGGCACCACTCCGCCAGGGCCCTAACCTTCTAGACATACAGTGATGATTTAAAAAAAATACAATTACTAAGACTGCATGGGGCCTTTAATCTATGTAGGCTAAATGGAATGGATATCGGCTTATGCAGGTGTATGTGTTCAGGTGGAGGAGACTTGAGAGGATTGGTATTTTATTAGTGTTGGGAATAAGTCTCTAATAGAATTGGCCTTTGCCTTTTTACGAATAAGAAGTGCATTTTCTCAAACACATGGATTGCTGTCTGCCGCTGAGACAGTCAGTGGAGAATAGATGCTGCTGTGTGTTTGGTGTGTCTCCTCTTCATACGCTGCATTCACCCCAAGGTTTATTTCTGTTCCAGACAGCTCAGATAGGATGGCATTACGGCAGCTCCCAGTAGCATTAGCATATCTTTCTTCCTGACTTTTTAAATTATGAAATAGAAAATCTGCCGACAATACTGCTGGATAAATAAATGCTGGAGATCTTAAGCGTTTCTCAGTAAAGCACATTTGGTGCAGGATGTGGTGACTCATATTGCGTGAATGGAACTCTATTCTCCTTCATATCAGAAATGTCAGTTTTCTTGGCATAATCTCTCAAACTATCCCATCAGTGGATGCTCACAAACTGCAGATCACCTGCACTCATATTAATGTAGGAGGAGAGGATACCAGAGGGTTGCATGAGCATTATCAATCAAAGGGTTTTTTAGCTGCTGTGTCGACTTAACAGTTGAGTGCCATCTGTTTGCAGTTAAAATGCACCCTGTCTTTAATAAAAATGCCCGCTGCTTATATTACATCATGGCTACTTTTGTCTCGTTGAAAATTCTGACATCAAAGCTAGTATTATTATACACCTAACATTTTCTGTAAATTAATCTGTTGTTTTTGCTCTTTATTCAAGTGCTTGGCGCTTTATTTGCAAATGGGTATAAACACTAACGGGCACAGCAACCATTTTATTATTTTCTAGAAAGCAGCGTCCCGATTTCAAAAGTCAATGGGGGGGGAGTAGAAAGACACCTTTCTGTTTGATCTGGTCACTTCCTCAAAGCTTAATCCAGAGGCGAGCGTCGTGTCCAACAAAGTTCAAAGTGATGTTGGGTAGTCAAAGATGGGGATGTGCTAAGGTCAGTCCCTCAGTGTATCTCATTCACAGGGAGAAGAAGTCTGGCACAGAATGAAATCACGTCACAGCTGCCCCTCAAACCAGTAGCCTATTGGAACACACTGTAGTATATCATTATGAATTATTGAAAACATTTATGTTAATTCTCTATTTTAGGGATTGTGCTGTTCGTTTCTTTTACCTGTCTGAAACAATGTCCTGGTTTTATAAAAAGACACAGTAGAGGAGTTCATGAGGTGAATTAGGATTTCCCCGATGTGCTGCAAGGGGTCTTTTCACCTCCTTTGGGGTACTGTTGGCCAGGTAGCAAATATGGTATCATCCTGTGTTGGTGTTGGAGGGGAAACCTGGGTCAAACTATAACATTGTAAAACATGACTTGCTGCGAATGAGTGGCTTTGTTGGATCAGAATGCTGCATAGCATCTAGTCATTGAATTGTACTGAACCAGTTCCCTGAGGGAGGGGGGGTATTATCTTTTGTTGTTGTTTGATGTGTTTTTGTGCAGTATGCTTCTTTTAATTCTTTAATTGTTTTGTCAGTAAAGGCATTATCTTTATTTTGTTATTCTTAATTCCAATGATTGTCACACAAACAGGAAGTGGAGAAATGGCCTACTAAACAGTGTCCGTTTGATGAATGAGTAGCTGTCAATGGGTTTTATTTCCTCATTGTAGGGTGGAGATAGAGGAACAGAGTGTTGTCAAACCATCTATCTTTAATTTTAATCCAATACATCCCCACTTTTATAAATGAATCCCTCAAACAGATGTGTGAATGAGAGGAAATAGAGACAGTCTGCTGCTCTTAAGATGCATGTTTTCATTATAGTCATCTTCCAATTTACAAAAGCAATTAAGATGCATCGCACACCTAACCCCCATCCAATTTGGCCAATTCTAATTAATTATTCCCTGATGTATTTCTGATAAATGGTTCAGTCCCCATTCTATAAAGCAGACCCAGGTTTTGAATGGGTTGGGAGTGACTGAGTAATTTTTATTTATATATATATATATATATATATATATCTAGATAGATAGACCGATCTCTAGATGGATAGATAGATAGATCTCTGGATAGATAGATATAGATAATATACAAAAGTGATCTATCTATCTACCTCACTTGCTTTGGCAATGTTAACACATGTTTCCCATGCCAATAAAGCCCCTTGAATTGAATTGAATAGATCTCTGGATATCTAGATAGATCTCTGGATAGATAGATGGATCTCTAGATGGATAGATGGATCTCTAGATGGATAGATGGATCTCTAGATGGATAGATAGTTCTTAAGGTTGGTGGTATTTTTTGATTTAGCCGTTGCTGACCCCATACTTACATCTTTATCACAAATAAGACTCCTTGCTTTCCCTGGTGCCAATTCCATGTAGTAGTCCCACACTGGTGCTCTGCTTTTCTCTGCCATCTGTAAAACACACACACAGCTCTGAAGTGACAATGATACTGAAGAGTCTGCTTAGGAGACAAATACTCTCAACTGTTTGAATAAAAATAGAGTTTAAGTTACCTGTGATGAATGTTGAAAACAAATTTCTATATGCAGGTAATCCTATTTTAATAATGGACATGGTAAGAATTGACTACCAAAGTGCGAGTCATAATTCCCATGACACCTAGCTAAATCTGAAAAGTGGTTCTTTCATTTATTCCATAGGATATTTTTAGATTCACTTAAAATAAGGTCTGTGTTTCGTGTAGGCTTACACCACCGTGCCAATTTTATAACTGTGTAGATATCCATAGGAAAAGGTAACTGATCAATATTGGCTAAATATAAGCGAAGATAAAAAAAATTGTAGAGTGGATTTATGAAAATATTTTGACAAACGTTACCTTATCATAGCGAGATTTACATGGGTATCAAAACGCCGAAGCGGTTTAAACCTGCACCCTAACCGGCACGAAACACAGACCTTATTTGAAGTAGATCAAGACATTCTCTATGGAAGACATGAACGGTAAAATAACGAAGGAACCCCTTTCAAGTTCAGCCAAGTTATTACAGCGCATCAACTATTTCTCTCTAAACCATATACCTTTGACTATTACGAGCCTGCTGCTGCCTACCACCCCTCAGTCAGACTGCTCTATCAAATATCAAATCATAGACTTCACTATAATATAAACACAGAAATATGAAACTATCACCTCGAAAACAAAATGTTTATTCCGTTCCGTATTTTATCTAACGGGTGGCATCCATGAGTCTAAATATTCCTGTTACATTGCACAACCTTCAATGTTAGGTCATAATTACGTAAAATTCTGGCAAATTAGTTCATAAAGAGCCAGGTGGCCCAAACTGTTGCATATACCCTGACTCTGCGTGCGATGAACGCAAGAGAAGTGACACAATTTAACCTGGTTAATATTGCCTTCTAACCTGAATTTCTTTTAGCTAAATATGCAGGTTTAAAAATATATACTTCTGTGTATTGATTTTAAGAAAGGCATTGATGTTTATGGTTAAGTACACATTGGAGCAACGACAGTCGTTGATTGATTGTTTTTTTATAAGACACGTTTAATGCTAGCTAGCAGCTTACCTTGGCTTACTGCATTCGCGTAACAGGCAGGCTCCTCGTGAGGCAGGTGGTTAGAGCGTTGGACTAGTTAACTGTACGGTTACAAGATTGGATCCTCCGAGCTGACAAGGTAAAAATCTGTCGTTCTGCCTCGTTCCTAGGCCGTCATTTGAAAATAATAATGTGTTCTTAACTGACTTGCCTAGTTAAATAAAGATTAAATAAAGGTCAGGTCAGGAGGAACTGGGACATTTTCAGCTTCCAGTAATTGTGTACAGATCCTCTAACATGGGGCTGTGCATTATCATGCTGAAACATGAGGTAATGACGGTGGATGAAGGGCACAACCATGGGCCCCAGGACCTTGTCACGGTATCACTGTGTATTCAAATTGCCATAGATTAAAAAGCAATTGTGTTCTTTGTCCGTAGTTTATGCCTGCCCATACCATAACCCCACCGCCACCATGGGGCACTCTGTTCACAACATTGACATCAGCAAATAGCTTTCCCACATGACACCATACACGCTGTCTGCCATCTGCCCGGCACAGTTGAAATTGGGATTAATCCATGAAGAGTGCACTTCTCCATTGTGCTAGTAACTGACTTCAGGTGAGCATTGGCCCACTGAAGTCGGTTACGACGCCGAACTGCGGTTAGGTCGAGCCCTAGTGAGGACGAGGAGCACGCAGATGAGCTTCCCTGAGACGGTTTCTGACAGTTTGCAGAAATTCTTTGGTTGTGCAAACCCACAATTTCATCAGCTGTCCAGGTTGCTGGTCTCAGACGATCGTGCAGGTGAAGAATCCTGATGTGGAGGTCCTATGGCATGGTTACACGTGGTCTGCAGTTCTGAGGCTGGTTGGACATGCTGCCAAATTCTATAAAATGTCATTGGAGGCAGCTTATTGTAGAGAAATTAACATTTAATTCTCAGCCAATTGCACGCTCCCTCAAAACAACATCTTTGGCATTGTGTTGTGTGACACAACTGCACATTTTTATAGTGGCCTCTTATTGTCCCCAGCACAAGGTGCACCTGTGTAATGTGGAGGCGAAAGAAACGCACACCTGTTTAGGCGAGGTACACCTGTGTAATGATCATCAGCTTCTTGATATGCCACACCTGTCAGGTGGATGGCAAAGGAGAAATGCTCACTCAAACAAATTTGTTCACTAAATTTGTTTGTGTATGGAACATTTCTTGGATCTATTTCAGCTCATGAAACATGAGACCAACATGTTGCGTTTTATATATTTATTTATTTTTACCCTCTTTTTCTCCCCAATTTCATGGTATCCAATTGTTAGTAGTTACTATCTTGTCTCATCGCTACAACTCCCGTACGGACTCGGGAGAGGCGAAGGTCGAGAGCCATGCGTCCTCTGAAACACAACCCAAACAAGCCGCACTGCTTCTTAACACAGCGCGCATCCAACCCGGAAGCCAGCCGCACCACTGTGTCGGAGGAAACACAGTACACCTGGCGACCTGGTCAGTGTGCACTGCGCCCGTCCCGCCACAGGAGTCGCTAGTGTGCGATGAGACAAGGATATCCCTGCCAGCCAAACCCTCCCTAACCTGGACGACGCTAGGCCAATTGTGCGCCGCCCCACAGGCCTCCCGGTCGCGGTCAGCTGCGACAGAGCCTGGACTCAAACCCAGTCTCTGGTGGCACAGCTAGTGCCTTAGACCACTGCACCACCCGGGAGGCCGCGTTTTATATTTCTGTTCAGTGTGTGTGTGTGTGTGTGTGTGTATATACAGTGCCTTGCGAAAGTATTCGGCCCCCTTGAACTTTGCGACCTTTTGCCACATTTCAGGCTTCAAACATAAAGATATAAAACGGTATTTTTTTGTGAAGAATCAACAACAAGTGGGACACAATCATGAAGTGGAACGACATTTATTGGATATTTCAAACTTTTTTAACAAATCAAAAACTGAAAAATTGGGCGTGCAAAATTATTTAGCCCCCTTAAGTTAATACTTTGTAGCGCCACCTTTTGCTGTGATTACAGCTGTAAGTCGCTTGGGGTATGTCTCTATCAGTTTTGCACATCGAGAGACTGAATTTTTTTCCCATTCCTCCTTGCAAAACAGCTCGAGCTCAGTGAGGTTGGATGGAGAGCATTTGTGAACAGCAGTTTTCAGTTCTTTCCACAGATTCTCGATTGGATTCAGGTCTGGACTTTGACTTGGCCATTCTAACACCTGGATATGTTTATTTTTGAACCATTCCATTGTAGATTTTGCTTTATGTTTTGGATCATTGTCTTGTTGGAAGACAAATCTCCGTCCCAGTCTCAGGTCTTTTGCAGACTCCATCAGGTTTTCTTCCAGAATGGTCCTGTATTTGGCTCCATCCATCTTCCCATCAATTTTAACCATCTTCCCTGTCCCTGCTGAAGAAAAGCAGGCCCAAACCATGATGCTGCCACCACCATGTTTGACAGTGGGGATGGTGTGTTCAGGCTGATGAGCTGTGTTGCTTTTACGCCAAACATAATGTTTTGCATTGTTGCCAAAAAGTTCCATTTTGGTTTCACATGACCAGAGCACCTTCTTCCACATGTTTGGTGTGTCTCCCAGGTGGCTTGTGGCAAACTTTAAACGACACTTTTTATGGATATCTTTAAGAAATGTCTTTCTTCTTGCCACTCTTCCATAAAGGCCAGATTTGTGCAATATACGACTGATTGTTGTCCTATGGACAGAGTCTCCCACCTCAGCTGTAGATCTCTGCAGTTCATCCAGAGTGATCATGGGCCTCTTGGCTGCATCTCTGATCAGTCTTCTCCTTGTATGAGCTGAAAGTTTAGAGGGACGGCAGGTCTTGGTAGATTTGCAGTGGTCTGATACTCCTTCCATTTCAATATTATCGCTTGCACAGTGCTCCTTGGGATGTTTAAAGCTTAGGAAATCTTTTTGTATCCAAATCCGGCTTTAAACTTCTTCACAACAGTATCTCGGACCTGCCTGGTGTGTTTCTTGTTCTTCATGATGCTCTCTGCGCTTTTAACGGACCTCTGAGACTATCACAGTGCAGGTGCATTTATACGGAGACTTGATTACACACAGGTGGATTGTATTTATCATCATTAGTCATTTAGGTCAACATTGGATCATTCAGAGATCCTCACTAAACTTCTGGAGAGAGTTTGCTGCACTGAAAGTAAAGGGGCTGAATAATTTTGCACGCCCAATTTTTCAGTTTTTGATTTGTTAAAAAAGTTTGAAATATCCAATAAATGTCGTTCCACTTCATGATTGTGTCCCACTTGTTGTTGATTCTTCACAAAAAAATACAGTTTTATATCTTTATGTTTGAAGCCTGAAATGTGGCAAAAGGTCGCAAAGTTCAAGGGGGCCGAATACTTTCGCAAGGCACTGTATATATATATATATATATATATATATATATATATAAGTATGAACTTAAACCAGGTAGAAAGTGTCGAAATTATTAAAATGAACAAATTAATAAATAATTTAAATCTCTCAACAAGTTTTCTTTAATCACAGTATTTTCTATATCACATTATAATCACATTATTCATCAATAATATGGGCAAAATTGTGTTATTGACAATAAAAGAGGTGGGAATGTTGTTCCCTTCTCATAGAATTGTTACATTTACTGTCAATATAGCATAAAAAAAATATCCAGATATATTTTGCTGATTTATTTTTCTAGGCAATTTCGGTCCCGAGGCAAAACTTGTTCACAAAAATTGGCTTAGTCTGTACATTTTTATTTTGTGCATGTGTGTGTTTTTCACTATAAATCTGCTGCTCGTGGATGAAACGTCAGATGCCATTTGTGTTTGTTCCTCCCACCGACAGCAAGAAACACAGTTTTTATGACTGGGGTCCCCAATTACATTCAGTCATGGGCCGATTCTTCCTTGAGCGGATGATATGGGGGCCGGAACATAGTTATACATAATTTGTACAAATCAAATTGACCACAATAATCCCAAACTGTTATATAGTATTTGACAAAACAGAATAGTTTCAAACCTTGATTAAATTGGGATATAATCACATATGCCCCTCTAGTTATGCCTAAGAATACTTGAACAGATTTCCTCAATTAAAATCACTTAACTAATTTCCTGGTGATTTGTACAGTGTTTTATGTCTAAGAACGAACATTATTATTATTTTTGTTCAGAAAACTTGGGAGGCCAAATAACATCATCCTGCTCTAGATGTTGTTTTCTTTGTTTTTCGTTCCGGCAGCCACCAGCACTCCTTTGTGGTATGGACAACCCACTCTCTCCTTGCTGCTTCTCCGACTTACCACCTGACAGGGTAAATGTACCAGTACCCTGCCTGTGCTGTGTGTCAGTGTGTTTGTTGTCACTCCTCAAGCCATGAATCCTCAGCATCTAGTGGTGGTGGTTTTGACCCTGAATTCCTGCAAGCTAGAGCCCACTAGGCCATCCACCCTCACCTCCCTGTAGAAACATACCTGATAGTATTAACTGACCCCCTGATTGTCTCATCCAGTTCCATTCATTAGAGACTCCTGGATGATCATCGTATCATGTGTTTAAAATAACTTGTATAGAATGTGTTGTAAATAAATATGGACTGGTTGTCCTTAGTTATGGTGGTAGCCCTAGATCTATAAATAGATCTCCCTTCGTGTGAATTAGATTTTTCTTTGTTAGTTTTATATATTTTTGCACTACCATGGTTTTTACATTCCGTGTGAGGAGAATGAGATTTGCGATTATTCTTCCCAGCCCCTGTCTGATTATTCTTCCCAGCCCCTCTCGGTCTGATTATTCTTCCCAGCCTCTGTCTGATTATTCTTCCCAGCCCCTCTCGGTCTGATTATTCTTCCCAGCCTCTGTCTGATTATTCTTCCCAGCCTCTGTCTGATTATTCTTCCCAGCCCCTCTCGGTCTGATTATTCTTCCCAGCCTCTGTCTGATTATTCTTCCCAGCCCCTCTCGGTCTGATTATTCTTCCCAGCCCCTCTCGGTCTGATTATTCTTCCCAGCCTCTGTCTGATTATTCTTCCCAGCCCCTCTCGGTCTGATTATTCTTCCCAGCCTCTGTCTGATTATTCTTCCCAGCCCCTCTCGGTCTGATTATTCTTCCCAGCCTCTGTCTGATTGTTCTTCCCAGCCCCTCTCGGTCTGATTATTCTTCCCAGCCCCTCTCGGTCTGATTATTCTTCCCAGCCTCTGTCTGATTATTCTTCCCAGCCCCTCTCGGTCTGATTATTCTTCCCAGCCTCTGTCTGATTATTCTTCCCAGCCCCTCTCGGTCTGATTATTCTTCCCAGCCCCTCTCGGTCTGATTATTCTTCCCAGCCTCTGTCTGATTATTCTTCCCAGCCCCTCTCGGTCTGATTATTCTTCCCAGCCTCTGTCTGATTATTCTTCCCAGCCCCTCTCGGTCTGATTATTCTTCCCAGCCTCTGTCTGATTATTCTTCCCAGCCTCTGTCTGATTATTCTTCCCAGCCCCTCTCTGTCTGATTATTCTTCCCAGCCCCTCTCTGTCTGATTATTCTTCCCAGACCCTCTCTGTCTGATTATTCTTCCCAGACCCTCTCTGTCTGATTATTCTTCCCAGCCCCTCTGTCTGATTATTCTTCCCAGCCTCTCGGTCTGATTATTCTTCCCAGCCTCTCTCTGTCTGATTATTCTTCACAGCCCCTCTCTGTCTGATTATTCTTCCCAGCCTCTCGGTCTGATTATTCTTCACAGCCCCTCTCTGTCTGATTATTCTTCCCAGCCTCTCGGTCTGATTATTCTTCCCAGCCTCTCGGTCTGATTATTCTTCCCAGCCTCTCTCTGTCTGATTATTCTTCACAGCCCCTCTCTGTCTGATTATTCTTCCCAGCCTCTCTCTGTTTGATTATTCTTCACAGCCCCTCTGTCTGATTATTCTTCACAGCCTCTCTGTCTGATTATTCTTCCCAGCCCCTCTCTGTCTGATTATTCTTCCCAGCCTCTCTCTGTTTGATTATTCTTCACAGCCCCTCTGTCTGATTATTCTTCACAGCCTCTCTGTCTGATTATTCTTCCCAGCCTCTGTCTGATTATTCTTCCCAGCCTCTGTCTGATTATTCTTCCCAGCCCCTCTCTGTCTGATTATTCTTCCCAGCCCCTCTCTGTCTGATTATTCTTCCCAGACCCTCTCTGTCTGATTATTCTTCCCAGACCCTCTCTGTCTGATTATTCTTCCCAGCCCCTCTGTCTGATTATTCTTCCCAGCCTCTCGGTCTGATTATTCTTCCCAGCCTCTCTCTGTCTGATTATTCTTCACAGCCCCTCTCTGTCTGATTATTCTTCCCAGCCTCTCGGTCTGATTATTCTTCACAGCCCCTCTCTGTCTGATTATTCTTCCCAGCCTCTCGGTCTGATTATTCTTCCCAGCCTCTCGGTCTGATTATTCTTCCCAGCCTCTCTCTGTCTGATTATTCTTCACAGCCCCTCTCTGTCTGATTTATTCTTCCCAGCCTCTCTCTGTTTGATTATTCTTCACAGCCCCTCTGTCTGATTATTCTTCACAGCCTCTCTGTCTGATTATTCTTCCCAGCCCCTCTCTGTCTGATTATTCTTCCCAGCCTCTCTCTGTTTGATTATTCTTCACAGCCCCTCTGTCTGATTATTCTTCACAGCCTCTCTGTCTGATTATTCTTCCCAGCCTCTGTCTGATTATTCTTCCCAGCCTCTGTCTGATTATTCTTCCCAGCCCCTCTCTGTCTGATTATTCTTCCCAGCCCCTCTCTGTCTGATTATTCTTCCCAGACCCTCTCTGTCTGATTATTCTTCCCAGACCCTCTCTGTCTGATTATTCTTCCCAGCCTCTCTCTGTTTGATTATTCTTCACAGCCCCTCTGTCTGATTATTCTTCCCAGCCTCTCGGTCTGATTATTCTTCCCAGCCTCTCGGTCTGATTATTCTTCCCAGCCTCTCTCGGTCTGATTATTCTTCACAGCCCCTCTCTGTCTGATTATTCTTCCCAGCCTCTCTCTGTTTGATTATTCTTCACAGCCCCTCTGTCTGATTATTCTTCACAGCCTCTCTGTCTGATTATTCTTCCCAGCCCCTCTCTGTCTGATTATTCTTCCCAGCCTCTCGGTCTGATTATTCTTCCCAGCCTCTCTCTGTTTGATTATTCTTCCCAGCCTCTCTCTGTTTGATTATTCTTCCCAGCCCCTCTCGGTCTGATTATTCTTCCCAGCCTCTCGGTCTGATTATTCTTCCCAGCCTCTCTCTGTCTGATTATTCTTCCCAGCCCCTCTCTGTCTGATTATTCTTCACAGCCCCTCTGTCTGATTATTCTTCACAGCCCCTCTCTGTCTGATTATTCTTCACAGCCCCTCTCTGTCTGATTATTCTTCCCAGACCCTCTCTGTCTGATTATTCTTCCCAGCCTCTCTCTGTTTGATTATTCTTCACAGCCCCTCTCTGTCTGATTGTTCTTCACAGCCCCTCTCTGTCTGATTGTCCTTCACAGACCCTCTGTCTGATTGTTCTTCACAGCCCCTCTGTCTGATTATTCTTCCCAGCCCCTCCCGGTCTGATTATTTCAGCACTGCCTATCTTTGAAGTAGAAACCATTGAATCATTATTTAATGCAAAATGATTTTATGAGAAGGAGGGGAAAGAATGTCTTCCGTCCACACAAACAACTGCCCCATTTCTAATAAAAGTAACTGTCTGGGCTTTCTTCCCAAGTGAGCCTGAATGTGTCTGACTGAATTGTTACAGCATTAAAGCAGCATTAAATCTGTTCTGTTTAAGGAATTCCCACGGCAGTTGCATGCTCCATTGTGATTAGGAGTGTGGAGACATGTTGGCCATGATGCATCTCATAAGAGTGCATGGTGCTACTTTTCCTTGTCTGAGAGAACGACTTCCCAAAGTGAGCTCCCTCTCCTCATGCATGTCCTCAAGTTAATGACCCTCATGGTTTAGGTGCTGTGCCCTACTAATCAGTGGAAACACTGGTCAGTCCCCAGTAATTATAGGCCTAATTAAAGTTTATGTAGTTAAAAAGATGTTGCGTCGGTGTGTTGCATAGAGCACTAGTATTGCTTCATCGAGTTCGGAGTGGAGCGCTCCTATTGATGGAGCGGAATGTGGCGGAGGAGTTGAGCACACCATTATGATTGGCTCAGGGGCACCAACCAAAGCAAGTCGTGTCATTCTCTCACAATCTCAATGAGAGCATGGCCAGACCATCTGACATCAGAAACAATGGGATGGTAATTGCAGTTTCTGATGGACAGAAGGTTGAGGTTTGCTGTGGTTTGAAATGTGAGGATGATGATAGGATAGCGCAGGGGTATTCAACTCTGACCCTACGAGCTCTGGAGCCTTCTGTTTTTCTGTTCTACCTGATCGTTAATTACAACCAACTGGTGTTTTATTTTGTTGGTTGTTAGTTCTAAAATATTATCTTATTTTTAAATATATATCTCCGTTATCTTTTATGCATAGTTTATATCTGGTTTTAGTCTTTTAAGTTTACACTGACAATGTTTTAACATCCCAAAAATTATTTCTCCCTCCATCCCAAATGATACAAAAAAAATAATAATAATTTTTTGCTGTGGTGGCCACGATTTAGCAGACGTGGTTCACCACTGCTATATGCATATAGGGGAAATAGGACCTCTTCACTTGTTAATTCTGTGTATTCATTATCCTTTTCCTCAAACCCCCTTCCTTAGCCTCTGCTGTACAGTGCATTCGGAAAGTATTCAGACCCCTTGACTTTTTCCACATTTTGTTATAGCCTTATTATAAAAATGATAAAATTGTAATTTTCCTCATCAATCTACACACAATTTCCCATAATGACAAAGCAAAAAAACATTTTTTTTAAATTAGTAAATGTATTAAAAACATTTACAGAAGCATTCAGACCCTTTACTCAGTACTTTGTTGAAGCACCTTTGGTAGCGATTAGGTTGTCAGGTTGGACGGGGAGCGTCCCTGCACAGCTATTTTCAGGTCTCTCCAGAGATGTTAGATCGGGTTCAAGTCCGGGCTCTTGCTGGGCCACTCAAGGACAATCAGAGACTTGTCCCGAAGCCACTCCTGTGTTGTCTTGGCTATGTGCTTAGGGTCGTTGTGCTGTTGGAAGGTGAACCTTCACCCCAGTCTGAGGCCCTGAGCATTCTGGAGCAGGCTTTCATCAAGGATTTCTCTGTACTTTGCTCTGTTCATATTTCCCTCGATCCTGACTAGTCTCCCAGTCCCTGCCGCTGAAAAACATCCCCACAGCATGATGCTGCCACCACCATGCTTCACCGTAGGAATGGTGCTCAGTTTCCTCCAGACGTGACGCTTGGCATTCAGGCCAAAGAGTTTAATCTTGGTTTCCTCAGACCAGAGAATCTTGTTATTCATGGTCTGAGAGTCTTTGGGTGCCTTTTGACAGCCCGCTTGGAGTTTGCCATGTGCCTTTTACTGTTGGTGGAGTGCGGCAGAGATGGTTGTCCTTTAGGAAGTTTTTCCCATCTCCACAGAGGAACTCTGGAGCTCTGTCAGAGTGACCATCGGGTTCTTGGTCACCTCCCTTCTTGGTCACCTCCCTAGTGCTTAGTTTGGCCAGGCAGCCAGCTCTAGGAAGAGTCTTGGTGGTTCCAAACTTCTTCCATTTAAGAATGATGGAGGCCACTGTGTTCTTGGGGACCTTCAATGCTGCAGAAATGTTTTGCTACTCTTCCCCAGATCTGTGCCTCAACACAATCTTGTCTGTGAGCTCTGTGGATAATTCCTTCGACCTCATGGCCTGGTTTTTGCTCTGGAATGCACTGTCAACTGTAGGACCTTATATATGACGGGTGTGTGCCTTTCCAAATAATGTCCAATCAATTGAATTTACCACAGGTGGACTCCAATCAAGTTGTAGAAACATCTCAAGGATGATCAATGGAAACAGGGTGCACCTGAGCTCAATTTCAAGTCTCATAGCAAAGGGTCTGAATACTTATGTAAATAAGGAACCTGTTGTTGCTTTGTCCTGATAAGGTATTGTGTGTAGATGAGAACAAAATAATATTTAATCCATTTTAGAATAAGGCTGTAACGTAACAAAATGTGGGAAAAGTACATGGGTCTGAATACTTTCCGAATGCACTGTGCTTGCAAAACACACTCAATAAGTTGATTTTATTATAAATGTGTGCTTGTACTGCATGATTGTGAGCTAAACATCTCTTTCCCTCTCTCTTCCCCTCTGCCTCCCCGGAAGATCCCTCGTGGAGGACGACGACCCTCACATGAAAGTGTCGCTGGGGTGTGGTGACATGGGCATCTCTGCCCACCTACAGGCTTCCAAAACAGGAAACACTCGCTTCTTCACAAGCAACACACACAGCTCAGTGGTCCTTCAGGTGAGCAGTAATGGATGGGAGGAAGAGGTACAGGAGAGAGACCGAGAGATGGTGTTGCTTCAGAGGATGTTCAGATTGATGAACCTCATAAAAGCCCTAATGAAATATGCCAGGGTGATTTTCATGTGCCTTCAGAGGTCCAGTGATTGATTGAAAAGCTAGATAGTCTGTATGTTGTCTGAGAATCTTCCAGACAAAGGCCAAGGGTCTGATCTGGCCTTTACCCAAATCTAAAAATATCTACAACACAACAAGAAATTACACAAAGGGCCCTGGGATTGTTTCAATTAGGTTTTCTGTAGAAAATAGTTTTCTAAAACCCATTGCCGGTAACATAAAGTAGTTCCTGTGCAGCACCAAACATGCTTATCTATCTCCAACAATCTAATCTCTAGTGTATGATATTTTTATGCAACTCTAAATCACAAGTCATTTTCCATTTACTGTAGTATTGCATGGTATACCTGTACCACTGTAATATCACAGTACCAAAATGTCATGATATCAACATTTTAGAAGGAAGTAGTACCATTTCATATGATTCTACTACATTTTTCAGCCCTAGCGATCTAAAGAACCTGCTGACTCCTGTTATAAAATGTTTATGAATTCAGTTGAATTGAAGCGACAGCCACTAGTCTCTGGTATGCACAGGTCCAATCATATTCACTTCCAAGCTCACATCACGTGTAGCAGCTGTAATCAGCCAGCATAACCCCCTACCAGCTATAACATAACTACCAGCCCTCATTCACCCGCTTCTCTCCTTCTACTCTTCATGAGCATCTATTCCTCAGTCAGTTAAAAAATATATAATTTAGCCATGATGGGGATGCAGACCCTGATGAGTCTTCTGTTGTTAGTTGTACATTTGTTACATTGGAGCAGCACGCAGAGCGAGCAATGATGATACGTTGTATCATTTCATCGCCTGTTATAACCATTTTAAAGGATTTCACAAACCATGTTGCGGGCCGTTTTAAACTAAATCCCGGGACGCTAATTATTGGTTTGATAAACAATGTTGTTCAGTAATGAAACCTACCTAGCTAACAACCTGGTAATTAGACAGTAGGTTTAGGCTAATTTGATTGGCACAGGAAGAAAGGAAAAGGGTCTGCTACTCTTGAGATGTGCGTCAAAGATAGGATTCATATAGGCCTAGAGTAAGATTATACTATACCACAAATCAAATGTCTTTCTTGTGCTCCTTAAATTCTGTTTGGTGCCTAATGTTTTAAAAGTTGGGGCAGTGTGTGTGTGTATATGTGTTTAGGAGCGAGAGAGTAGTGTGTGTGTTCATGAGAGGAAGACAGAGAGTAAGGGAGGGAGAGTGTGTGTCTGTTAACTGAAGAGTAGAAGGTTTCAGGCAGTGTTTTCCCCTTACTGACACAATAACAAGCAGATCATTATGCAGTGTTTTCCCCTTACTGACACAATAACAAGCAGATCATTATGCAGTGTTTTCCCCTTACTGACACAATAACAAGCAGATCATTATGCAGTGTTTTCCCCTTACCGACACAATAACAAGCAGATCATTATGCAGTGTTTTCCCCTTACTGACACAATAACAAGCAGATCATTATGCAGTGTTTTCCCCTTACTGACACTATAACAAGCAGATCATTATGCAGTGTTTTCCCCTTACTGACACAATAACAAGCAGATCATTATGCAGTGTTTTCCCCTTACTGACACAATAACAAGCAGATCATTATGCAGTGTTTTCCCCTTACTGACACAATAACAAGCAGATCATTATGCAGTGTTTTCCCCTTACTGACACAATAACAAGCAGATCATTATGCAGTGTTTTCCCCTTACTGACACAATAACAAGCAGATCATTATGCAGTGTTTTCCCCTTACCGACACAATAACAAGCAGATCATTATGCAGTGTTTTCCCCTTACTGACACAATAACAAGCAGATCATTATGCAGTGTTTTCCCCTTACTGACACTATAACAAGCAGATCATTATGCAGTGTTTTCCCCTTACTGACACAATAACAAGCAGATCATTATGCAGTGTTTTCCCCTTACTGACACAATAACAAGCAGATCATTATGCAGTGTTTTCCCCTTACTGACACAATAACAAGCAGATCATTATGCAGTGCTTTCCCCTTACTGACACAATGACAAGCAGATCATTATGCAGTGTTTCCCCCTTACTGACACAATAACAAGCAGATCATTATGCAGTGTTTTCCCCTTACTGACACAATAACAAGCAGATCATTATGCAGTGTTTTCCCCTTACTGACACAATAACAAGCAGATCATTATGCAGTGTTTTCCCCTTACTGACACAATAACAAGCAGATCATTATGCAGTGCTTTCCCCTTACTGACACAATGACAAGCAGATCATTATGCAGTGTTTCCCCCTTACTGACACAATAACAAGCAGATCATTATGCAGTGTTTTCCCCTTACTGACACTATAACAAGCAGATCATTATGCAGTGTTTTCCCCTTACTGACACAATAACAAGCAGATCATTATGCAGTGTTTCCCCCTTACCGACACAATAACAAGCAGATCATTATGCAGTGTTTTCCCCTTACTGACACAATAACAAGCAGATCATTATGAAGTGTTTTCCCCTTACTGACACAATAACAAGCAGATCATTATGCAGTGTTTCCCCCTTACCGACACAATAACAAGCAGATCATTATGCAGTGTTTTCCCCTTACTGACACAATAACAAGCAGATCATTATGCAGTGTTTTCCCCTTACTGACACAATAACAAGCAGATCATTATGCAGTGTTTCCCCCCCCTTACTGACACAATAACAAGCAGATCATTATGCAGTGCTTTCCCCTTACTGACACAATAACAAGCAGATCATTATGCAGTGTTTTCCCCTTACTGACACAATAACAAGCAGATCATTATGCAGTGTTTTCCCCTTACTGACACAATAACAAGCAGATCATTATGCAGTGTTTTCCCCTTACTGACACAATAACAAGCAGATCATTATGCAGTGTTTTCCCCTTACTGACACAATAACAAGCAGATCATTATGCAGTGTTTTCCCCTTACTGACACAATAACAAGCAGATCATTATGAAGTGTTTTCCCCCCTTACTGACACAATAACAAGCAGATCATTATGCAGTGTTTTCCCCTTACTGACACAATAACAAGCAGATCATTATGCAGTGTTTCCCCCCCTTACTGACACAATGACAAGCAGATCATTATGAAGTGTTTTCCCCCCTTACTGACACAATAACAAGCAGATCATTATGCAGTGTTTTCCCCTTACTGACACAATAACAAGCAGATCATTATGCAGTGTTTCCCCCCCTTACTGACACAATAACAAGCAGATCATTATGCAGTGTTTCCCCCCCTTACTGACACAATAACAAGCAGATCATTATGCAGTGTTTTCCCCTTACTGACACAATAACAAGCAGATCATTATGAAGTGTGTTCCCCTTACTGACACAATAACAAGCAGATCATTATGCAGTGTTTTCCCCTTACTGACACAATAACAAGCAGATCATTATGCAGTGTTTTCCCCTTACCGACACAATAACAAGCAGATCATTATGCAGTGTTTTCCCCTTACTGACACAATAACAAGCAGATCATTATGCAGTGTTTTCCCCTTACTGACACAATAACAAGCAGATCATTATGCAGTGTTTCCCCTTACTGACACAATAACAAGCAGATCATTATGCAGTGTTTTCCACTTACTGACACAATAACAAGCAGATCATTATGCAGTGTGTTCCCCTTACTGACACAATAACAAGCAGATCATTATGCAGTGTGTTCCCCTTACTGACACAATAACAAGCAGATCATTATGCAGTGTTTCCCCCCTTACTGACACAATAACAAGCAGATCATTATGCAGTGTTTTCCCCTTACTGACACAATAACAAGCAGATCATTATGCAGTGTGTTCCCCTTACTGACACAATAACAAGCAGATCATTATGCAGTGCTTTCCCCTTACTGACACAATAACAAGCAGATCATTATGCAGTGTGTTCCCCTTACTGACACAATAACAAGCAGATCATTATGCAGTGTTTCCCCCCTTACTGACACAATAACAAGCAGATCATTATGCAGTGTTTTCCCCTTACTGACACAATAACAAGCAGATCATTATGCAGTGTGTTCCCCTTACTGACACAATAACAAGCAGATCATTATGCAGTGCTTTCCCCTTACTGACACAATGACAAGCAGATCATTATGCAGTGTTTCCCCCTTACTGACACAATAACAAGCAGATCATTATGCAGTGTTTTCCCCTTACTGACACTATAACAAGCAGATCATTATGCAGTGTTTCCCCCTTACCGACACAATAACAAGCAGATCATTATGCAGTGTTTTCCCCTTACCGACACAATAACAAGCAGATCATTATGCAGTGTTTTCCCCTTACTGACACAATAACAAGCAGATCATTATGCAGTGTTTTCCCCTTACTGACACAATAACAAGCAGATCATTATGCAGTGTTTTCCCCTTACTGACACAATAACAAGCAGATCATTATGCAGTGTTTCCCCTTACTGACACAATAACAAGCAGATCATTATGCAGTGTTTTCCACTTACTGACACAATAACAAGCAGATCATTATGCAGTGTTTCCCCTTACTGACACAATAACAAGCAGATCATTATGCAGTGTTTTCCACTTACTGACACAATAACAAGCAGATCATTATGCAGTGTTTTCCCCTTACTGACACAATAACAAGCAGATCATTATGCAGTGTTTCCCCTTACTGACACAATAACAAGCAGATCATTATGCAGTGTTTTCCACTTACTGACACAATAACAAGCAGATCATTATGCAGTGTTTCCCCCCCTTACTGACACAATAACAAGCAGATCATTATGCAGTGTTTCCCCCCCTTACTGACACAATAACAAGCAGATCATTATGCAGTGTTTTCCCCTTACTGACACAATAACAAGCAGATCATTATGAAGTGTGTTCCCCTTACTGACACAATAACAAGCAGATCATTATGCAGTGTGTTCCCCTTACTGACACAATAACAAGCAGATCATTATGCAGTGCTTTCCCCTTACTGACACAATAACAAGCAGATCATTATGCAGTGTGTTCCCCTTACTGACACAATAACAAGCAGATCATTATGCAGTGTGTTCCCCTTACTGACACAATAACAAGCAGATCATTATGCAGTGTTTTCCCCTTACTGACACAATAACAAGCAGATCATTATGCAGTGTTTTCCCCTTACTGACACAATAACAAGCAGATCATTATGCAGTGCTTTCCCCTTACTGACACTATAACAAGCAGATCATTATGCAGTGTTTCCCCTTACTGACACGACAAGCAGATCATTATGCAGTGTTTTCCCCCCTTACTGACACAATAACAAGCAGATCATTATGCAGTGTTTTCCCCTTACTGACACAATAACAAGCAGATCATTATGCAGTGTTTTCCCCTTACTGACACAATAACAAGCAGATCATTATGCAGTGTTTTCCCCTTACTGACACAATAACAAGCAGATCATTATGCAGTGTTTTCCCCTTACTGACACAATAACAAGCAGATCATTATGTAGTGTTTTCCCCTTACTGACACAATAACAAGCAGATCATTATGCAGTGTTTTCCCCTTACTGACACAATAACAAGCAGATCATTATGCAGTGTTTTCCCCTTACTGACACAATAACAAGCAGATCATTATGCAGTGTTTTCCCCTTACTGACACAATAACAAGCAGATCATTATGCAGTGTGTTCCCCTTACTGACGCAATAACAAGCAGATCATTATGCAGTGTTTTCCCCTTACTGACACAATAACAAGCAGATCATTATGCAGTGTTTTCCCCTTACCGACACAATAACAAGCAGATCATTAAGCAGTGTTTTCCCCTTACTGACACAATAACAAGCAGATCATTATGCAGTGTTTTCCCCTTACTGACACAATAACAAGCAGATCATTATGTAGTGTTTTCCCCTTACTGACACAATAACAAGCAGATCATTATGCAGTGTTTTCCCCTTACTGACACAATAACAAGCAGATCATTATGCAGTGTTTTCCCCTTACTGACACAATAACAAGCAGATCATTATGCAGTGTTTTCCCCTTACCGACACAATAACAAGCAGATCATTAAGCAGTGTTTTCCCCTTACTGACACAATAACAAGCAGATCATTATGCAGTGTTTTCCCCTTACTGACACAATAACAAGCAGATCATTATGAAGTGTGTTCCCCTTACTGACACAGTGACAAGCAGATCATTATGAAGTGTTTCCCCTTACTGACGCAATAACAAGCAGATCATTATGAAGTGTTTCCCCTTACTGACACAATAACAAGCAGATCATTATGAAGTGTTTCCCCTTACTGACACAATAACAAGCAGATCATTATGCAGTGTTTCCCCTTACTGACACAATAACAAGCAGATCATTATGCAGTGTTTTCCCCCTTACTGACACAATGACAAGCAGATCATTATGCAGTGTTTTCCCCTTACTGACACAATAACAAGCAGATCATTATGCAGTGTTTTCCCCTTACTGACACAATAACAAGCAGATCATTATGAAGTGTTTCCCCCTTACTGACACAATAACAAGCAGATCATTATGCAGTGTTTTCCCCTTACTGACACAATAACAAGCAGATCATTATGCAGTGTTTTCCCCTTACTGACACAATAACAAGCAGATCATTATGCAGTGTTTTCCCCTTACTGACACAATAACAAGCAGATCATTATGCAGTGTTTTCCCCTTACCGACACAATAACAAGCAGATCATTATGCAGTGTTTTCCCCTTACTGACACAATAACAAGCAGATCATTATGCAGTGTTTTCCCCTTACTGACACAATAACAAGCAGATCATTATGCAGTGTTTTCCCCTTACTGACACAATAACAAGCAGATCATTATGCAGTGTTTTCCCCTTACTGACACAATAACAAGCAGATCATTATGCAGTGTTTTCCCCTTACTGACACAATAACAAGCAGATCATTATGCAGTGTTTTCCCCTTACTGACACAATAACAAGCAGATCATTATGCAGTGTTTTCCCCTTACTGACACTATAACAAGCAGATCATTATGCATCTATATTCCTTCCTCCCAATCCTCTAGACAAATCACAGATAGGCCTTTGCAAATATGAGCAAATCAGCCATTCTATGAAGTATTTATTATAGTATATACTAAGCAGTGTGAAGTTACATTTAATATGTTGGATTGAGTAGAAGTTTGAATTTCACTGCCAGGTTTTTGCGTAGCACATGCACAGAACATTTAGAAAATGGTTGAAATGTTTTAACTTATTTTTCCATATATAGACAGACACACCTATGTGTTTGAATAAAACCAACTACATATTTTTGTATTTAACCTTTATTTAACTAGGCTAGTCAGTTAAGAACAAATTCTTATTTTAACCCGAACGAAGCTGGGCCAATTGTGTGCTGCCCTATGGGACTCCGGATCACGGCTGGTTGTGATACAGGGATCGAACCAGGGTCTGTAGTGACGCTTCTAGCACTGAGATACATTGCCTTACTTAGACTGCTGCGCCACTCGGGAGACAATGTACTGAGTTTGTCTGTTTTAAGCACACTGTTTGATTAAATAATTAAGACACACACATGACTCAAGAACGAGCCCGACGGTCACACTTCAAAAACTAGTGCCTCTGTGACTGGCGCACGTTGTCTCGCTCTCCTCTCTACTGCAGCAAAAAGGCACCACAGCACAGCACGTGTTTTTATTGCGCTGTCCGTGCTGAAGCTGCTACATCATTTCAGCCATTTAGTTTATTTTTTGCTTCTGACTCAAAAGAGCTATGTTACCGAAATCCCTAATTTATTTAGGAAAAACATTCCCTGTTCCCTCAACCCTTGCTCTCTTTATGTGAAACATGGACGCATTTCATCGCATCTGACCAATAGGGCCCGACCAAAAGGCGATCATAGTCACATCAATAAATTGCTTATAACAAACTCCAAACACAGTAATGTCGACAGCAAAATGAATGCTGAGGGCGTGAAAAAGAAACTCGAAACGGGCGAATGTTTAATGGTTTCTCGGGAGGGAAAGGGGAAGTCAGATATGTGGAAGACATTTGATTTAGGAGATCAAGAAAATGGAGCGTAAGTATTATGTGTGCCAAACAGTTGCATTTTTCTGACCATTGGGAACATTGTAAATAATGATAATGACATTACTTATTATTATAGTGATGATCGTAATAATAATAACAATAAGAAGGAGATCATAAAAAAAGGAGGGAATAGGAGCGAGAGCTGCGTGCATATCTGTGATAATCACGTGCTGTTAGATTACGCTATTATTTTTCTGCCTGTTTGGAACAGTGTAAACAACACAAAATAAATTATAGTAGTACTAGTCTGTTGTAACGGGAAAAAAATGGAAAGCCATTATTACAGCATAATAAATGACAAATATGTGAAATAGTTTATCCGACATTTTGCCATTGCATGAGACTCGGTGTACACGGAATCAGTAGGCTAGTAAACAAACGCTCAAAATGGCAACATAAGCAGCTTTTGTCTTATTTCATTAGATATATATGCATGATTGATAAAGCAAGGCACATTTAACAGTTAGGCTATTATATACCTAATTTAAATTGGGGTTTGCCCGCCCCTCAATTTTCTTAGACAATTGGGCTAAGCCCTATTCGCACGGGGCTAGTATTACTAGACAACGTTGGTGTTGTAATTATTACACCAGAATTTCCATTATTCCAGAGGACGGTTCGGATGGGATTCGTTTTTTCCAAACAGCTCCCTGTAGTTATTTCATTTTTTTCTAATAAATTGACAGTTATAACGGACACCTGGAGTTGTATTCTCTAGGTGTGAAGACAACGATAAAAGGGCTACACTGATAACTCGAGCTTGGTTCCCAAATTTCTAAACCATACCAAACCGTCTTTGGTATAGTGTCGAAATAATATTTGAATTGAGGAAGTGTGATCATAATCATTAGGATATTTTAGCGAACCGCATTAGACGTCCTAAATGCCCCACAGCCTTCAGATGTGAGCTAAACAGTGCACTTGCTCTTGAGATGCGTTTTAAGTCTGTGGATGCGAAAGTGAACTTATTATTTCCCAACATTTAGGTCAGTTGTATGCTGCTTTGCGATCTATTAACATAAATGGTTACATTAAATAGGTGCAATATTTTTAACTGATTAATTTGACAATATTCAATTCATACTCACAAAACGTATGAACAAAAACATTCACTGTGAAAGTTGATACATGTAGGCCCTTCAAATATTTTGATGATGCGCAGCACTTCATTCAATTTATCGAAATCGTTATCGTTTTCTTGGTCAAACTGTTAGAAACACCTGTCAAACTCAGACATTTATCTCAAAACACAGGGATGTCGATTCGCATAGGTCTAGTATTATCAGAGGACCTTTGAGTTCGCCAAAAAAACAGTACAAATGACTGACATGGCAGATTCGGACGGGACTAAAATGACAGATGTGGTGTTTTGTGCTTGGGCACATAATTACATTACCCGACCACACCCAGCAAAACTAATCCCGTCCGAATAGGTTTTAAGGCAAGGACTGCCTCCGCAGCATTGTTCTCAATCCCAATATGATGGTTAATGTTGCTATTATGCACATAGCAACATAGGGAAAGGCGCATTAATTATACGGCGCACTGAAGATTGTTTCAGAACCGCATACAGTGACCATATCCAACGCGGGATAAAGCGCATTTGTTCTAAAATAATTTTGGATTTATTAGTGTTGCACCATTATTTTTTACATAATATAGCTATGTACAATTTCAGTATCACGTGTCTTAAAGTGATGTACTGTGCCATCCCCGTGGCCTCCGCAATGGATTAGTCCTCCGAGACAGGCGCGAATCAGGTGCAACAGGTGTCTTGCGACTGCTTGACTACATGCTGACCACACCGCTCCATCGCATGAGTTGCAAAATGCTTGTTGCCAAGCCCTAAAATGAAGTCCGTTTTATTTGTGATGCTGAACACGGTGCAATTCCTGCATCTCCCATCTACTCATTGGTTTATAGAAGCATATACCCGCATGCCATCTCCTCATTGGTTATACCCACGTGGGTGATTAAAAGTTGGTCGGTTGTGGTAATACACCTTATTATGAAAGTTAGATGCCAATTGCCATATAAAGTCCAAAGAAGAAAAAGCCTGGAAGGGGGAGAGATGACTAGAAATGATTCGGTTGACCGTTTTATGTGTGGCTTAATTGTCAGAGTAGGGGACCTTGTGCATTTCAGGTAAAATAACAACTCAACGTTTATATCCCAGGACAAATTAGCTAGCAAGAGCAAGCTAGCAAATAGGACAAATTAGCTAGCAACTGCAAGCTAGCTAGCTAAATTGCCATACATGTTTAATCCTTTTCGACCTGTCCCCAAATTAATATAATTGGTTTGGAGTTTTTGCCATTTCAACCTGCATCTTGTGATCGCGTTTGGTTTGGGGGGACAAAATCTATTTGCACATGATGGCGCACGCATGCGAGTGTCCGGGTTTGGGCATGGTAGAAATCTCTGTCGACCAAACAATGGACCTGTCGACTAAATGGGGTCAGCCTTAGAAAAAATCTGGTGAGTTTTTTTCACAATGCAGTGAACGCGTCACCTTTTATATAATTCTAACAATCACACCCACACTAAGAACACGACTCACCCACTCTAATCACTGGCACATCTGAAGTCAGGATGTGATGCGTGTGGAGGGTCAAAGCACATAAATAACGGAATAAATCAGGGTCACGTGTGCAAGCTGGTTAAGATGTATAAGACTTGACTTTCATACCCATTCACTGCATTTGATAAGGAGGATGATCAGTAAATTATTCCGTTGATTATGTTCTAAGAACACTGAAAACGGTCTGTTATGCTCTCTACAAAGAGTTGTCAAACTATCTTCAGGAAGTTGGATTGAAATCATGGAAATGGACTGTTCCCTCTAGTTGAAATGGTCTACTTTTTTCATTGCACGCATAGAACAAGATGTCTTCTGCATATGAGAAGATAAAAAGAAAGCGTAATAACAACTGAATTGGAGAAGAAATCCATGATATTGTTTATATACAGTAGCTAGTTGGAAGGGAGAGACATGGTGAGTGAGTCAGGCTCCAAGGCCTGCCTTGCCCATGCCAGTCTCTGTCCACATGTGAAGGTCGTCACAGAGAGAGGGGCCCCCAGGCCAGGCATGAGCTGGCAGAAAGCTGTTGGACTAGTCAATGTGTGACCTTTCCACACTGTGTGTTTTCCACAACCTG
This sequence comes from Oncorhynchus mykiss, assembly GCF_057628025.1. Taxonomy (NCBI): domain Eukaryota; kingdom Metazoa; phylum Chordata; class Actinopteri; order Salmoniformes; family Salmonidae; genus Oncorhynchus; species Oncorhynchus mykiss. Next base: position 17,628,711 of record NC_143050.1, read on the forward strand.
CCACTATGATGGAGGTGTGTTGTGTGGACGTGTTGTTAGACAGAGTGCTTCAAAGGTTTCCTTTCAGCAGTGTAATAGCCTTTTAGCTGGTGAATCGTTTTTATACCTGCTGTTGAAGAGCGTATTATTGTGTTGAAAAGGTCTCAGGAACACAGCACAGAGTGGGTGTATACGTGTGATTTAGCCCAATGCTGATGTGGGATGTCACTTAATCACATTGACACTGTCTCTGTCGTTGCTGCAAGTAGGGCTGTGATGGTCATAGAATTTTGGATGATGGTAATAGCAAAGAAATAAAAATGTTTTTTTAGATGCACATTGCCTCCTTTCCTCTACTCCTGAATGCAATATAATTCATTTGTCAATGATGGTATAATGGGTGGACTGGCGGCCATTGCGAGTGTAACTATAGCAGCATCTCATTAGTGGAAACCAAGACTGTTCTCAGGGCAGGCCTGGTTGTAGCTAGCACAACTGTCCATGATCAGTAGTACCATAGGGCAGCGCACAATTGGCCCAGGGGCCAAACCCTAGGGGAGGGCTTTACTTGGCTCGTCGCTCTCTAGCGACTCATTGTGGCAGGCCGGGCGCCTGCAAGCTTACCTTGTTTATCAGGTAAACAGTGTTTCCTCCGACACATTGGTGCGGCTAGCTTCCAGGTTAAGCAGGCAGGTAATAATTAAGAAGCGCGGCTTGGTGGGTCATGTTTCGGAGGATGCATGAACTCGACCTTCGCCTTCTGAGCCTCTTGGGGAGCTGCAGTGATGAGACAAGATCAAAATTGGGGAGAAAAAGGGGGTAAAATGTTAAAAATATTTCTCGTTGAATAATAACACTTTATTGAAGAACTTATTGAAGAATCCCTACTGTTGACCAATCACCGGCAACGGGGCGTAGACTTCGGCTACTGACTTCGGCTTGCCTCAAAAAAAAAAACACCTTGCCGAAGACCAAAACAAACAAAAACGTCAAAATGTTGTCATCAGATGGGACGCATGCAGACGCGTTTAGACTCCACTGTGGGTTTAACGACACCATAATTGTCCTATTTAGCTAACATCGACATCAGTTTTTCCTCAACATAAGAAGGTTTTAAAAAATGTTGCTGGAGTAATGACTTTGTATTCGGAATGTCAAGGAAGCCATCTAGAAAAAATCTATTTGACCAGTAGAAAATGTGATATCATTGCTACATATTGCTATTAAGCCGGGTGAGCCTTATAGTTCTGTGGCATATTCACTTAACATGTATTTGTCTGGTTTTACCCCCCAAAAAAATATTTTCCTGGG